>NW_016161535.1:20077-22281 GCF_001687245.7 Rhagoletis zephyria
ACATTTTTAGTACACTTCTAAGCAAGTTAGGATTTTCTGCTTTTCACCACGTGAAAAAGCATCTCATCTTCCATCCGAATCAACCAAAAAGTGAAAATTGATTTTTTGACACCTAAGCCCCCTTTCCGTAGACCAGGTCACATATATAGTATATATTTTACCAAAAAATTACTTACAAAATCACAAATATTGGAAATTATCGCTCAAATTTTCCAATGAATTTGAAACGAGGTCAAAGGAAAAGCGAAACAAAGAAACAGTGATACCTGCGCATACTTTTTTCACAAAATTGTATGCTCCATTTTTTGTTCCATTTTGCCCAGAAATGAAATTGGAATAAATAGAGTAGGCATTACTGTAACGCTGGTATGCCGAAATTGCCAAAATTACAACAACCACCCCCTAAGTGACAACACCTTATTATTATTTCACCATGCTCTATTACTTTCTGTCAGAAGAGCTTTTCACCATGAAAGTTGGCAAGGGAGCTTTTTTATCTAATGACCTAATTCATAAACAAATGGTATTTTTAAACAAAAAACAAAACCGACTTCAATTCTCATATACAAATTTTATATTATCGTTAATTTATTCATGATCCTTTCCTTTCCCCCTCACCTTTCCTTTAAAAAAAAATTATAGCAATCGGTTAACGTGGCCCAAAGTTATGCGGTAACATACATACATAAAAAAAGAAAATATTCCACGCATTGATAACGTTCTCCTCTTTGTAAAGTTGGTTAAAATATAAAGTAGATTTAAAAAGCTTTATAATGTGACACTTGCATACAGATTTTTGATTTTTAAAGCATTTTAAGTATTCTTTATTTGCTATGAATTTGGGCTTTAATATGGAAAAAGTACTTTTCCGCTGCTATTATTGAGCATGGAACTTATGTAGCAACTCGATGGGAAATTTCTTCATACTTGTCCACTTACCAAGAGCCAATTTTTGTGTAGCATTCACAAATCCATAAATCGTACCATCCTAATATTTATAACCGTAACATGATTTTACAATTGCATCGCCACGACATATATACATCCGCTTCTCTTTACATTAAGTGTACACATTTATATAGCCAGTGACAGTTGATGGCTAATGAGAGTGTCCTTGTTGTCCTTAGAAACGCCAAAACGGACAGAAAAACGACAACAAAACAAGAGACAAAAATAAGTAAAGCCACCGTTTAGAAATTATTGAAGTGTATGTACCAAAATATTTCGTAGAAATATTAAGATTTAAGTGAGCTGAACCGATTTGAAAATACCTCCAAAAATGAAGTTTTTTATGAATAAAAATTGTTTCTTAAAGAACTTTTTTTAAAAAGTCCCCTCAGATGACAAATTAGAATAAGCTTAAAAAATCGGCATAAAAATATTTAAAAATCTTTTCAACGGAATCGTAAGAATGAGATTTTTGATGCTGTTTTTTTTTACTTTTTTCAAAGATTTACGAAAAACTTGAATAACTGGGCCAAAAATGTTCTGATTTAGACTTATGGGATCTCAGTAGAAAGGTATTTTCACACCGTTTTTATTTCTGGCCAAAAAAAACGTCATTCGTGTCCCATCTTTTTTTTTCGAATACCAAAACATCTTAATACAACTTTGAATGAGGTTCGTTTCTCCTACCTTTCTCTTCCATCTTTTGAACAAGTTTATTAGCAAATAAATGAAAAGGGTGAGAAAATACCTTTCCAATGACCACTCTTAAGTCTAAATCGGAAGAGTTTAGGTTCAGTTATTCAAGGTTTTCTCATACCAATCTTTGTAAAATGTTAAAAACAGCATCATCATTACGATTCCGTTAAAATTTTTTTTAATTTTTTTTTAAATATTTTTATGCAAATATTTTAAGCTTAAGCCGTTTTGTCATTTGAGGGGATTTTTTCAAAAAAAATCTTTAAGAAACTATTTTTATTCATAAAAACACCATTTTTGGAGGTATTTTCAAATCGTTCCAGCTCACTTAAATCTTAATATTTTTCCGAAATATTTTGGTGGACGTCTTAAAATATAATAATAATGAAAAGGAACACGAAAACAGCTTACTTCGATTATAATGAAATTTATTGAACACAGTATTTTGTACACAGTAGTTTGAACACACAGTAGTTTGTCAAGTAACATGAGATGCATATACATTTATACACAGTAGTTTGTCAAGTAATATGAGATGCATATACATTTATACACAATAG
>NW_016161535.1:22306-31906 GCF_001687245.7 Rhagoletis zephyria
GTAGATTTTATGATTCCAATGGAAAAATAGTACCGATTTTTTTTTTGTATGGGGAGTGATGCAGTCTAATGTACATACATACGTAGATGCCGATATTGAACTAAATCGGAAGAAAGATTAAAGGCTAAAGCGATAAAGCTGATAAAAATTCAAATAGTACATGTATATGCACACATACTTACACCCGTCAACAGATGCAAAATTACATAATTTAACAAAATTGAGGAACCTTTGGGGGAAACATTAAATTTTTTTTATTTTCGAATCAAACGAAATGCAGGTGTTAGGTTGACAGCAAGACTGTGCCATTCATTATACATATTAGGCTTTAAGGGGTCCCACCAACCCGAAAAATTAAAAAGTTGAAGCACTTTTTTCGCTTAAAAAATCGACATACTCCTAAGAATATTTCAAGGGATTCTACATTCCCAAATTCAAAGTGTTTTAGAAGTGACAGCAGTTATATATTTTTTATTCGTTCCTTTAAGAGTTATCAGTTTTTGAAATTTTTATTATAAAGATTGTCTTTTTTGAATACCGTAAGTGCACCCTGTTCACTACTATATATGTATGTGTTTGGAAATAAACATTTGGTTCCGTAAAGAGCCTACGCATGGCTATGCAAACAGCAGAAACAAATAATAACGATTTGAAACAATTTTCTCAGAATTTTCAGACTATTGCGCGCCCAGTTCCAACTACTCGTACTTGAAAAATTTTGCAGTGAATGCTACTCACAACTCGAGATGCCACATGCAATGAAGCTGTTGTCTACATACATATGTCCCTATTAAATATTTGTAAATATAATACACATACATACATACAAACATTCATATGTCCCGCATTTCCTCCATTTGCCATTGCATGAGCGTCAACCTCCAGCTGCATAAAATGCCGTGGCTTTTTACTTCCGCTGAAAAACAAGGTAATCGATGTTGATTAATAATTAATTTGATGTACAACTGACGGCTGCCTGACTTTTGGATGTAAAAATATGTGCATAGGCGTAACAACGATGTGTATTGCAGAAAACTCTACGACTTTTCCTGTAGCCATCCATTTCTTTGACCTATTCTTCTTGTCACTGTAACGTGAATATGAAGGCGCGGCAAATTGCGGAAAACATTAATATTAAATATGAATTTTTTCACTTGACAGAAGACAACCGCATAAATGTTGAAATCATGTAAGATCCACATATGTATGTGTGTAGTATGTACATATATGAGCGATTCCACCGTCACGGGTTGGACATTTGTACAGAAAAAATTTTCGTTCTATTCTACATTTTGATAAAGCTATACCTAATTGACTATTATATGAGTTCCGAAATCCGAAATTCCTCTGTCACGGGTGGGAGAACGTTTGTCACGGGTAGGACACCTACGAATTTTTATATGAAAAGGAGCTTTTAGTGAGGTCCATATATAAAGATTAGTTATTAAAAAATATATGAAGCCAAGTAGGGGTTAAATTCAATCACGTGTTATGGTGCCTTTTATATAGAAGAACATGCTTAGCACCGTCAGCAAAAAAAAAAAATATTAAAAATGAACGCGACCTCCTAGCGTCTTGAAATTCTCACTTTTACCTACTAAAATTTAGTGGACGGAATGGGCAGTTTTGTACTGCATGCCTAAAAATTGTGAACAAAAAGTTTAAAATTTTTGGGCGTAATTGTTAAAGTTTGTTGAATTTTTATAATTTTGTAAGAAGTGTGATTTATGTAATTCTGGTTAGGTAATGTGCTAGACTTTTATAAAAAAAAAACTATAAACATTTGATTACTAAAATAAAAACCAAAACTGGTAAAAATGTAACTTAACTTAATCAGCTAACGACAAGGGTATATACATGGGCGTAGCCAGGTAGGGGCAGGGGGGTGCTCGAGCCCTCCCCCCCTAACTTTCAAATTTTCCTTGTATATATATAAAATAGTACCCTGAAATGCCAGCTTAATAGGATCGAGCCCCATTTCATTCTGGCTACGCCGATGGGTATATAGATAATGAACGAGTCCGCGCAACCCTCCAGCCTCCCCTGCGTCCACCTCAACAAACAAATAAAGCTTATCAGCCTGTAAACCTACCTCTGACAACTACCTCACACATAGCTATCACGGGTGGGACATTCTTCTCTGTTGAATTAGTCTTATCTAACTACGTGGAAACGACAATGCAATTGTGGTAAATATTTGCACGAAACACAACCTCAACTTCTGTAATTAAATATAACAACTTTTAGCATTTTTGTCACTGATGGGACAAGACCAAGACTGCTTAATAATAACTCATAATATAAAATAAGCAGTCACACAATTTAATATATAACACAATTTTTTTTAAAAGCAGATGAGTTCTGCTATATATTTTTCTAACCAAATACTTAAATGATGAATCGCAAATTATTTGACAGTGCACCAACACAACCTACTTTAAACTCAATCAAAAAATGACCTTAGAATTTGAAACGTAAAAAAAGGTAAAAAAAAATTCATTTAAAGCTTTAATTTGTTACTTTTTGGTTAATTGGAGATTTTTAAAAATGTCCTGTCCACACGTTTGTTAGTTTTAAGAAGAAAATAATTTTTGTACCGAGGTTTACTTTCCTATGGAACCTCCCATATGTACATGATTCAATAATGAAAGGTTTTGTAAGAAAAACTTTCTCTCGCTCTAATTTTATCAATGACACTCCCACCCTACTCCTAAAAACAAAAACAGTGATATTTCTTTTCCAAATTTCTTTGCAAGTTTTAAGAACATTTTTAAATTGTTAGTAGTGAAATTTTTACTTTTTAAATTTGAAGAAATGTTTGTTCTTCATTCGCTGGCGCCAACAAGACAAAATGGGTGAGAATCGTTGGACTACAGAAATTCTATGTAGGCTAAAGAGACGAAATTCCCTTAAATGTCGAAATGTGTATGTCGATATTCATGGAGACCTCTTGATTCTGCCAAGGCGCTGTAGAGTAAAGCGTGCAATGGTTTTGTTAAATGAGCCAACGAAGGTATTTAGGTATTGTCCTCCACAACACAGTCCTGGTGTCTCCGAATGAGACTTTGACGCAATATAACATTGCCAAACCGCATCCATAGGCCCAATCGTCACACGACAGCTCGGTTTAGTCAATGGCGCGATGTGCATATGTAATTGCACACTTAACACGTTGGCTGCCACGTCGCACGTTTTCATGTGACACGCAGATGTTACCCTGAGGCCACGTCGCACATTTTCGTACATTTTAATATGGAATTTTACATGGAATTTTGATTCTCTGGACTGTGGTGAACATTTTGGTGTATTTCCCATGGCCGCTGTGTATTTTTAATGGTGTTTTTTTTTGGATAATAAAAAAGTTGGAAATTTAAAAGAAAACTGCTATAACTGCAAAATTAGGGACCAAAATAAAGTCGCGAGTAGTCAAAACTTCTATTTAGGCACTAAGAAACAAACCGGTCGACCGGGCACAACGAAGAGTTCCTGAAGATGACCTCAGATTGAGGTCGAAATATCGACGTTGAAAATTATTGAACTAAAACCTGTGTTTTATGTTTTCTCTGGGCCTCGAGCTTATCAATTAAAAATTACATCAGTTTACAATTTAAAGGCCGATAAACCAAAACAAACATTTTTTTATATTTTGACTAAAAGTCATTCAAATTGTTTTTCGTGCAACCCGGCGAATGGTTAATATTCTGACGGTTGTATAATCTCCCCATTAAAAGTGCGACATCAAAGAATTCGAATTACCATATTCGAAACAATTGAACCGCGAAGGAAACGTAAGCTCCAAATTTTTTTATTTGCCGTTTTTTTTTTTTTGTTTAATAAATATTGCATATTTTCCACAAACAAATAGCTTCTTCATATCCATCATCTGGCAAAGAAACACAACAAAAAAAAAGCTGAAAGTGGACCATCCATTCTCGAGTTATGCGCCATCTGACGTACGCAAGTTTGGTATATACATAGAAATATTTATTTTTAATAACAATCGGGGGTTATATTCGATGTAAATAAGCTTGTTTAAATTAAATAATTAAATCAAATTCGGTTATGTTTTAAAATATGACCATTCACAATGATCCACACCTTTTTATGGAATTTAGCTCCCATTTTAGGAAGTGTGATTGAATTCTTCCCCTTTTTCTTCTGCTTCCATAAACCATCCCTGTGGGTGGGAGTGCCAAATTTTAGAAAAAAGCTACTTACAAAACCTTTAATAATTGAATCATGGTTAAAGCCTGATCTCCTTTGCCGAGAAGGTGAAGAGAGTTGCCGTTTATTTCGCCGGAGGGAGAGGCTTAGGCTCCATGCAATGAAAAAGCTAGAAGGTGAGGAGAGGTATTCGTTTACTTTCGAGCAGAGATCATCACTTCGGCGAGGACAGAACACCATCCGGAGGAACCCCTTGTTTAATTCTCAATGGTTTAGAGGTTTGATATCGAAAGATTATTGACGACTGCCCACCAACACATAAATAATTCGTTGGAGGGAGGAAGTCTCAATGTCTTTTAGTAGCGTGGAATAACATAGAGTCTAAAACGCCTTTGACGAGTACGACGCTACTAGGACCGTTCTCTCACAGGTGCGGTTTCGGTGGTGGCGTTTAGTACGGTAGTGGGGCTGTGCGCTTGCAGAAGCCGTGCTGGTGCTTTGCTGGGGTTAGCTGACACTTAAGGTATGGGAGCAGCAGGACATCAAGCGCATTCATTACAGAGGAAAGGGACGACCTTCCCAGATTTCCACATATCTGGAATTACAAGGGTAGCCAACGAGATATTAAGGACATTGGTGAAATATATTACTCCCTTTGGACCCAATTTTTTAAGCAACAGCATGCCTATTCTCCATATCAATGGCTTTGGAGGCTTTTGCCGTGCCGAGAGCCACCTGGACTTCACCGCTGGTAAGAGCAAGGGGCGCACTATTTTTTTGTCGTTTGTGCCGTATTCTTATCACTCGACACTTGACCTTATCCACCTAAGAATGCAGTGTAAATTGCAGACTAAAATAGCTCACATATTTCTTCGGGTCCGATGAATCGTTGCCATCGAATGAAATTTTCACTATGTCATCACGCCTCGTCGGATTGGACTGGAACCTCACGGTTGACCAGAGCTCATTCACACATGAGGCGAAATCGCAGGCCTTCAAATGCTCCGTTTATGTTGTTAAAAGTGGCTGAATCTCCAAGTTTAGGTCCCCTATGCGAGGATCTCCGGGATTCACCTGGCGTAGGTGGTCACGCCCACTTGCGAGAACATTCGCTTCTGCCGGAAAGTGTGGGCGAACTTACACGATTCGTCTGGACGGAATGAAGTGAGTCGCTGAAAAAATGACTACCTTGCGGCACTGCCGTTCGCCAACGTTTAAATTTGTGGGTGTCGGAGGGGTGGCGAAAGGGCAGTTCCAATAAGTTTTTTTTTAATTTGATATAGAATCGATAGTCCACGGGAGCAAGTCGGAGCGCGCACGAAGGTGGCGAAGAGTATATAAATGTTAAATATATCGAGTCCGACATCGCCTGATCGGATAAATATGGCCTGACATTTTAGGGTGGTGCTTCTGCGGTCGATCTCTTCTTCGATGAGACGAGAATGTACAGTGTAATGTAATATGTACGCTAGACCTTACGGAGCGCATTATAAGCGGAGCAACTCAACAGTAGTGTGCTGGTTATCCGCTTAACTATGACCGTCGTTAAAGAACCTGAACAGTTTAACATTCCATATTCGTCAGAACGCCCACGCGAATAGGCGAATAGGGCTATAGATATTTCGTAGCATAGTTCCCTCGAACGCACCTAAAATCTTTTCACATTTGTTCGATATTGTCCACGTTTCCGCGAAGAATATTATTGAGGTGTTGAAAGAGGGTTGCCACCTGTTCAAAAAGTTAAATTGAAATTATTTAATAAGTTTAATGAATTATTATAATATGGGCAGTAATCGGAGGGGCTTTGAAAAACTTGTATTTCTGAACTGTACTTAGCGGGGTTCCGCATGTTCAAAAAATCAAATTCGACTAATTCATCAGTTAATTAAAATATGTATCGGAATATCAGGCGAAGGAGAGTTAACAAGGATTAAGCTTGAAAATACTTTTGNGAGGGTTGCCACCTGCATTAGATTCAATAACATAACATATGTAGCATAACACATCATTATATTTAACATCGCACATTCTTCAGTTGTATTTCCTTTTTATCCCTATCACTTTCTTCCTCTCTATCTTTGTCCCTATCGCTTTCAATGTTCATGTTCATGTTCATGTTCATGTTCATGTTCANCACCTGTTCAAAAAGTTAAATTGAAATTATTTAATAAGTTTAATGAATTATTATAATATGGGCAGTAATCGGAGGGGCTTTGAAAAACTTGTATTTCTGAACTGTACTTAGCGGGGTTCCGCATGTTCAAAAAATCAAATTCGACTAATTCATCAGTTAATTAAAATATGTATCGGAATATCAGGCGAAGGAGAGTTAACAAGGATTAAGCTTGAAAATACTTTTGAACAAGGCTGCCACCTGTTTGAAAGGTCTAACTCAATTAAGTAATACAAAAAGTATATGAAATATGAAAATACCGTAATCATACGAAAGAATGTTTAGTTTGACCATTTGGAATGTTTGAAGAGGGTTGCCAGGTGCTTAAAAATATACATTAGTTTAAGAAGAAGAAGATTTAAGAAGATTTTAGTTTTGGAATACTTTTGAAAGGTAAAACGAGAGGTCAAATTAAAGATCTTACCTGTAGATGTATGGTAAAGTTTTTATTTTTTTTTTAATTAAGAACTTTTTTCATCGGGTGATTTTAAATTTGATGAAATTAAAAACATGCACTAAGCCAGATTGCTCTTCACTGGCACTCAGATCTTTTATAACTCTGACTAACATTAGGAATAATTTTTAAGTTATTGTAATTATGTTCTGGGCGTTTTATCGCCATGCGGGTTCACTAGTTACACCGGTTACATCAGCAGCAGCTGTTCTCTAAATTCCGCCTAAGGTTTTTACGACGTAATCCTTAGTTAAGGCGGGACACCGGACTTGCGCTCCATATGAAGGTATAGGTTGGACTAGCATCAAATATTTTGGCTACATATAGAACTTAGCTAGCTCCCCAATGTTCAGCCTGCAATTAAGTTCGTGATCCAGAACAACAACTCCAAGACATTTCACCCTCGAATTTAGGTTTAGTATAAGAGGGCCATTTTCAAGAACCAGGAATTTCTCTGCTCCTTAGCAGAGATAGACAAGCGGTTGCCACAATGACACCACAGCAATACTTCAAAATTTATGCAATCGGTTTATTGTTTATTCACTGATTTACATGCATACATCGAGTTCGCTGGTCATACGCGGCGTATGAGTAATTTTTTACTTCAATTACAGGTAGCAGTGCCATGAGTCAAGACGGTTTTAAACAAACTAGTGTTCGCCCAGCGGTTGAAATTCAACCGCTAAAATTAAGGATAGTTTATGTGAGTTGAGTTGAGCTGAAATAAAATTTGTTGGAATGGGTTAAGTGGAGGGGAGTTTAGCTTAGTACTTAGACACTGTTTTTAGTACGCAAATACTCCTCTTTGTGCTCGAAAACAACAACATTTATTTTAATTTTGTGATAATTGTCAAAATTTGCATGTAGCGAAATAAAAGTAAAATGGAATGTGAAAAAGTTGACAGCCAAGTTCACAAATCAAATAAGAATCATTTCAAGGCGAATTTAATATCTATTGAGGAGTGGGACTTGGAGCGCAATATATCGGTAGTATTGTATGAAAAGGGCGTAATTCACCTCGTCGCTGCAATATAAAAAGCCGTAACTAACCTAAAATCAAAAATTCACTGTTTGATAGATTATGATGCATTTCATCGAATCATAAGTCCCCACATCGTTTTATGCAATAACAAGATTTTAGTTAGTTGTGGCTTTTTTGCATTTCAGCCATAATGTGAAATGCGCCCTATCCATACTGTATTAACGATATGTTGACAATTTGCGTACATTTGCCCCAAAACATCAAAGCACATTGAGCACATGGAAAGAAAAAAACAAAACGGATTTGATATGGTACTGACAGCGGTGAGTAAGTAATTGTGACTTACTGCAATTAGGAAAAGTCGATCTCAGCTAATAAAAAAAAACTAATTAGAAGCTATTCATTACAGGTGAACCATTTCAAAAAGTCACCCGGGAACTAGGCAGATCTGAGACCTTCTTACGTGATTCCAATAATTAAAATTATTATATAAAAACGGGGTTCCTTTTTAACAAAATAACAAGATTATAAACTAATGCGGCTGGCAGCCACGACTTTCAAACAGAATTATCTTCGAAATTTTCACTCGCAGAAAATCACATTTTATTTGCCATATCCACCTATTTACAACTTCGCTATAAGCACACATTTTTCTAACCAGTCACCGAAGAAAGGACTAAAAATGAATTACAAAAACTAAAATCGAAAATCGCTGATGATGTTACAGGTTCTCCAAATATTGAAAGAACCAAAAGAATGAGAATGAAGAATTCTATGGAAAATAAACGGTGTTTAAACAACGATCTTTTCATGATGCTACATACATCCGACATTTGCAGCGCCGATGGAATTCTCAGAAAGGAATTATTGGAGAGAATTTACAATTTTGTCAAGTTTCAAGTTTTTCAAGTTATTCGCCTTGAGCGAGTAGTTATTTAGTAGCGCAGGTTTGATTTACGACACTTTAAGAAACCCAATTCTAATTTTTAAATTCGAACTAAATTAAAAAAAAAAAACATTATTTAAAATGACTACCTTTCAATTTTTTATTTACCTAAATCACCTAATTTACACACCTAAATTATTTCTTAAAAATACTTGACATCCGCATTCGCATTCGAATCCGGCGATGTTAGCTTTTCAACATCCGCATCCGCATTGGCATCTGCGAATATCTAAAATTCCACATTCGCCACATCCCTATTGTGCACCCCCACATCAGGCTGCAGCCTGTTATCTCGCATTGCGAGTGGCTCCTTTTCATAGTGGAGGAGCATTTGTTGCACGCGTTGCCAATGTTATGCAATAAATTTATTTTTTGTTGTATTTATTTTTTGTTGTATGCAATGTTGTTATGCATTTTTTTGTCTGGCCTCCTATCACGATGGCTTATTTATGGAAAAGTCTAACGGCAGCTTGAAAGGAATGCATTGAATTGCATTTTTCTGTTGCTGTTGTTGCTGCTGTTATTGTATGGTTGTTGTCTTTTTTGTTCTTGTTGTAGCTAGGCATTGCTGCTGGACCTGGTAATAGCCAAACAGCTGGTATGTATTCTAAGGGCTCGTTATCAGCATTAAGAACGGCAAGTGGCAGTTTTTCTTTAAGACCGGGAAAACTTTTAAGCAATAAAATTATGTAAATATGTATAATATTTATGTACAGTCGTAGATAAATTGCAGTAAGCGTTTCTCGGGCAAATAAATTTTCAAATGAAATCAGAACATTGTAAAACAGATGCATTACTTTTTGAAGTTTAATAATCAATTATATAAATAGGCAATCATGTTTCCTTTACACCCCTTTTACGGCTAAACTGTACTTCTAAGG
>NW_016161535.1:31931-40633 GCF_001687245.7 Rhagoletis zephyria
CATGAATATGAACATGAACATGAACATGAACATGAACATGAACATGAACATGAACATTAAAAGCGATAGGGACAAAGATAGAGAGGAAGAAAGTGATAGGGATAAAAAGGAAATACAACTGAAGAATGTGCGATGTTAAATATAATGATGTGTTATGCTACATATGTTATGTTATTGAATCTAATGCTATTCTATGTTATGTTATTTTTTTTCTGCTAAGTAATAAAAGAAAACACGGAACTTAATAATAATAAGCCGTTTTATGAAAAAAAATTATTACACTTATGTAGGAAAAAAACTAGCGATGCATCCAGTTTTATAATGTTCGATAGTTCCATAATTCTTACCTAATGAAAAGTTATCTTTTACCGCGCAAATTGACGATTCTCATTATAGCTAGACGTTGAACATTTCCGCTGGAAATACTTATTTAAGGATCTTACACTTTGACTTTAAATTACAAAAGAGGGCGGATTTAGACAGTTTTAACGTAGCATCTCCACAGGCCAAAGATATTAGCTAAAATTTGTATTTTGTTTGCCAGATTACGTTTCATTAGTGCACTTGCACAATATTCGCGTTCGCAAAAGCTCCGCATTGATTATTGCGAATGCGAATGCTAATGTTAAAATTAATGCGAATGCGAATGCGAATGCGAATATTTGCAACAACCCTGGTGCACAACATGGTGCAGACATTTTTTTTTAATGCAGCATCATATACATTAAGGATGTACCATTTTGCTTATTCATATGTATATAACTAACTTATATAGCTGCATAGGTTAAGTTAGGTCACATATCTGGGTGGGCGTAGGTTACAGGGCAATTCTGGCTAAGATAGTAATAAGTCTTTCGGTGAAAGTCAGATTATGGTAAGTAAGTTCGAAAGACGTTTTTTATTGTCGCACAAAAATCTAGAAAAAAGCTCTTATCATTGACCACTCACGGTGAAAAGCTTTTATGAGAAAAACCATCTGTATGTCATTTAGCTCGCGTCGCTCCAACAGTCACAATGGCTAAGTGAAGAAAGCGCCGGCATGCCATTCGAGAGATACGAGTTAGAGTTCTTGTTATAGCGGAACTTCTTTTATTTACAAGATTTTATTAAGTTTCACTTGTGTGTAATCAAATTTTGCAATCAATTTTTAAAGAACTTCCTGATCAGTTAGTGACTTGAAACTTCAAACTTAGTTTAGAACCCGATGATGATAATGAAAGCTGAATTAATCACCTAGGTGTCGCAGGAGTCTAGATATTTGGAAAACCCGTATTTATGGCCCAATGTGGTTAATATTTAGAACGTATATGTATATATTACGGGCGCTGTAGTGTAGTGGTTAGCAGTGCGCGCTACCACTCCACAGGGCCTGGATACAAGCCCTGGTCAAAGCAACATTGCTAAATACTTACATATGTATGTGTAAGCGCCAATTTATATACATATTACTTACATGAAAAGGAATAACTTCGCAAAAATTTTGACTTTTTTAACTTTTCAGTTCTTTTTCTCAAAAAACTATGAAAACTTGTGTTAAAAAATTTGTTTAATTGCTTGTTTGGTTTACTTTTCCTTTGATTTTCAGATTTTATTGTTTTAAAAAGGAAAATACCTATACATATATTTTAAGTTTCTTTTAATTTTTAGAAACTTTTTTAATTTTTCTTTTTTTAAATTAAATTTGTTTTTATTTCGATAATAGATTTTTTTTTTAATTTCACGATTCTATTGTTTTAAAAATAAAAATATACTTTTTTGTTTCGTGAAATATTTAGGATCATATTCTGTTTTTTGTCTTTCTTTTAATTTTTGATTCAGTTTTAAAAATTAAGATATTTTTGCTTTTTATTTTTATTTCAGTTTTAAGTACTATTAGCGTCTTGTTGGATTTTTACAATTTATTGTTTTAAAAGATATATTTCTATACGTACATACATACATATGTACGTACTTTAATTTCATTTAATTTTGAAAGATATTTTTATTTATTTTTCCTTTATTTTCATTTATTTAATTTAATTTTCATTTATTAATTAGTTTTTATTCTTAAAAAAAATGTATATACTATGTACTCAAAAACCATTAGCGGCTCATAGAGACTACAAAACACAATAGCTGCTTTGTATCAATATAAGGTTCTTTCTTTAATTATAGGTATCTACGAAAGAATTCTATTTTAGATCAGATCCAAGTACTTCGTCCTGTCAGAAAGCCTGTGCACTTCCTAGTGAATAAAACTAGTACTGCATTCCTTGGCTTGATGATAAGGTCGCGCGGGTTTAGCTGCCCATTCGGCTACTAGGTTTAAGCTAACTTTGCTCAGATCATAGTGACTTTCTAGAAATGTAATCTCATACCTTCGCAGAATTGTCATACTTATGTATATATTTTTTTATTCAGTTGAATTTTTAAAAAGCGAATTGCTATAAGGCGAACAGCAAAACCATGATAAAAATATTTATTATCATGCAGCAAAACGCAAAGACTTCATCGTTAGCAGAAAGACAGTCAAGAGCTTTCAAAATAGTTGCCGGATTTGAAAATTGTCTTTCGAAATACTGATGTGCGATTAAAGACAGTTGCCACAATTGCGCTAGGGTTGACAATCTTTTAAATGCGGACATACTTAATGTTTATAGGCATGCATATAAAACAGCAATGCGTCCACAACTTGTTTACAGCGAAAGCTGCAACTTCATAGTTGAATCATTTTGTTGTTTTACCATAATAATAATTGCTTCCACTTATTCCACCTTCCCCGCTGGTGCAAGAAATATGATCGAAAGCAGCCGCCAACAACACCTGTTGTTTTTAGAAAAGATACAAGCCACCACAGGCGCCTGTGCGCTACACCCAGTACGGTCCACGGCGACTTCTATGCTGTCTCTCCTCTCCCTCGTAGCTAAGTCACTGAAAATTTACAAATATAAGTACATACATAGTTATGTATGAATATGAAATACGACTATAGCCCAATAAAACTAAAGATCGACTCTGTTTATATTAGCTGTGTAAAGGAATAAAATATTCTCCAAAAAGTTGTGAACTATTCTTGGTAAGAAATTCATACTGATGTGACATGACGAATTCGAAAATAGCGGAAACTTGGCTTTATTCTAGTTAGTAATTTTAAAAAAGGGTGGGCCAAGGAAAGATCTAAATATAACTCAAGTTTATACTTACATTATCTGGCTAGAAGGCAAACTTGCCAAACATAGGGCACGGTATAGGCATAAATGTAATACTCCTATATTGGCAGTAAGAGCTAGTACCGTCCGAAAACACTGCAGTACAGATACATCAATAAACACGTAGGAAAGAAAACCCTGCAAAACATGGGACTAATCCGGGATGACTCCGGGAGCAATCGCAAAGGAGCATGCGACTAATATCACTTTTGATCTCTTTATATCGAATGAACTGATCGCTTTTGTTCGAGCATGTCCTATGAAGAGACTAATTGTTCACCTTTATACCCGAACGGGTATAAAAATCGACTATTCACTTTAAAAAATATAAATAAAAATTTGCGCCAGCTGAGATTCGAACCGGGGTGCTCAGTTTTGTTGGGCGAATACTCTCTCTGTGTGCCAACGCCGCACATGAAATTTCATTGACGAAGTGCGTACATATCATTAAATCGTTAATAGTACCCGTTAGAGATAAGTTGGAGACTAATTGAACTCCAATTATACCCACAAGGGATGAGTCGAGACTAATTGACCTCCATTAGTACCCGTAAGAGACTAGTTGGGACTAATTAATGCCCAACTGTACCCGATTGAGAGTAGTCTCGGAATACTCTCTTTAGAGATTAGTCGCACAATTTTTTGCAGGGAAGGAACACATACGTTTATAAATAAACATGTACACAACACATATACAAAAACGACATTCAAGTACACAATACATTGACAAAAACGGTATTAGACTGTCTTGCTTTGATTTCGGAATGCTTACACATTGAGAAGTTAGCTTACTGCCAATATAGAACTATTACATATATGGGTATAGGTAAAATATGTGCCGGCGTTCAAGGACGCTAATGTACATATCTATGGCTGAGTGGAAGATCGACCTATCTCGGCAGCCAGTTCGAAAACGCCCTATCTCAGAAAATTTTTGAACAACGCTCTATCTCAGAAAACTTTTCAAAAACGCCCCACTTCAGAATTTGATTGAAAAACAACCTATCTCAGAATTTGGTTGAATAACGCCCTATTTTCAAAAACGCCCTATCTCAAACGAAAATACATTGAAAATAACCTGAGATAGAGCATTTTTGAACCGGCAGTTTTTCAATCAAATTCTGAAGTGGGGCGTTTTTGAAAAGTTTTCTGAGATAGAGCGTTGTTGAAAAATTTTCTGAGATAGGGGGTTTTCGAACTGGCTGCCGAGATAGGTCGATCTTCCACTCAGCCATCGATATANTCAATATATGTATATTCGTTTGAGATAGGGCGTTTTTGAACCGAATTCTGAGATAGAGTGTTTTTCAATAAAATTCTAAAATAAGGCGTTTTTCAATCAAATTCTGAAGTAGGGCGTTCTTGAAAAGTTTTCTGAGATAGGGCGTTTTTGAACCGAATTCTGAGATAGAGTGTTTTTCAATAAAATTCTAAAATAAGGCGTTTTTCAATCAAATTCTGAAGTAGGGCGTTCTTGAAAAGTTTTCTGAGATAGGGCGTTTTTGAACTGGCTGCCGAATAAGTCGATCTTCCACTCAGCCATTGATATGTAATAATATTTTTTTGAAAACGTCGATGTGTTCTTACTATCGATGTTTTTAGAAGATATGCCATCATTAGAAAGTTTATCCGTTGTTGATTTGGGGCAAGCAAGAAATATAAAAATTAAAGCGTAATAAACTCATAACCTTTAATAGTTTAACCGAATTTTAACACAAAAGCGTACAAGTATTCCAACTTTAAACAAAAGGTTATAATTCCCAAGAAAACTAGATATTATCGATACTATCGATGTTTTATTGGCAAAAGCATCGAAAAATCGATAGTTTCAAACATCGATGTTTTGCATATTAGTATCTATTCACTATAATTTACAAATACCGCGAGCGCTTTCAAGCACAAGGCAATTTAATTAAGATTAACTTAGCTTGTTGGCTGAGTGTTGTGGAAACTATGTTGTGCAAGCGCAGCAGGTGAATGTTGAAGCTGTATCCTCCGCTAAGAGAGGTATATGTGTTAACACTTTAACTAAAATAACTATACATAGGTAAACTTTCAGTCTCTAAAGTTTTTGAAGGCCGATAAATTAGATTAATTAGTGGTTAGGAAAAGGTGCAATCGCATTACTTTTTTTGCTTTGAATTATTTATGTTATTGAGTTTTATTTATTTCAGTTCTTCCCCGATGCTAAAAATCAAATTAGTTGCTTCAAATTTAAAAGAATTTAGCCCGCGAATTTGATTTTTATAAAGCGGGTTGTTTTCCACGAAATTCCACAAAAAAAAAATTGGCTAAATTAACACCTACTATGGTATTCCAAGCCCACTCGAAACTACGTTTAAATTGTAAAGCTCCATTTCTATTATTTTTTTATTACAAAATCAGCTAATAGACTTAAGTATACTTCTATTCAAACCATAAGCTTAAATTCGCACACAAATATTTATGCGCGTACTATATATTCATGTATGAATATATGTATGCCACTCTATGACCGTCTTATCAAAGCGTTATATGTACATAAATATTATTACATATCAGCACAAAATTCCTTCGCTGCTTACGCATGTCGTTTTGCATGCCACGCCTTCCCTTCCTTTTTCCAATCCTGTCAAACGGAATTTCTTTATCAGACAACATAAATATTATTTATGATAGCCGGCAGTAAACTGCAAACGCGCGAATGCAGCCAAGCGAAAAATATATGTGTATGGCACTGCAATAGGAATGTGTGTGTAAGTCCTTTATGGGTGGCAGTTGGTAGGATGTATACAAATTTCTTGCCAAGTTAACTTATACATATCTAAATTGGCATGATGCTAATGATTTGAAATACGTGAAAGAACTTTAACAGCTTTGTATCTTCTTAAGCGTTTTCGAAACCTGAGCTAAATTAAGCAGAGCATGGCGCGATGCGAGCTCGCTTTGTCGTAAATTACAATATCGAGGGATACCATGATCCTAAGTTCAATTTCACAAAGAGTTTTAAGACAGCTTTGGCTGCCCTCATTCCGCACGGGAACAGGGCATACTTAGGCTTCCATGGGTCCGTTTTGATGCTATATTAGAGACTCCTTTTGTGCACCTTCTTGCCTTGGAAATGGAACCACTTCGTAGCTCTGATGAAGGGCATAAAGATATTGGCTGAGCCCAATTCAGCCAGAGATTTTAAACGAATAATGGAGGAGCGAGCGTCGACGAGGCCTCACCAAAGCGGGACTGTATCATCACGGTATTACCATACTAGCAGACTTGGCTCCCATGAGGCAGTGACCGTTGAGAACTCCAATTACATGTTACAGCAGTGGTCTCTCCAAGCGGCAGAGAGGGCGATCTACGCTTTTCCAATATAGGCCAGATATATCTTGCTATCCTGACGTAGGCTCCGCAGACCATCTTATATTTTCCCCTTTCGATAAAGTTATTCTCCAGCTAGAGTTTGAAGTAAGATAGTGGATTGCCCGCATTACGTTCTGCAAGGTTCCATTACTTGCTAGTTGCCCGGTATGTCGTTATGGCCTGGCACTTATACAACATCAGTGACTTAACACCTTGCCAGCTCATTTATGATAGGTCTACATTCCATGGCAATACCCCACTTCCTACCTTTAGATCAAACTTGGAGCCATCAGTGTAGATCGCTGGTGAGTCAGAATGGGAATGCTTGTCTGGAAGTTATTCTTTAGTCCAGTAGACGGGACTGTCTAGTCCAGACGCCAGGAGTCTACTGGAAGACCTTCCATAATTCTAAAGAACACAAACCTCAAACTCCATTTGATGAGCGCATTTAATGTAATAGCGTTACAGCCTGTAGTTTACCATATATGGAAGTTCACAGATAGAAAGTTAAACAAGGTCTCTGGAGATCTAGTCGGCGCCGATGGTAAAGTTCCCCTGGTCAACATGTGTACCACCCTTTCTTATTGTATGCCACCCTTTCTCATGTAGATTTATTTACGGACGGCCACTAAACCGTGATGCCGTAGAACAAAACGGGACGCACAACCGCTGTGTACATCCAGGTCACAATCACAAAGAACACTATGGCAGTAATCCTTCCAGGAGTCCCTTTGGGCTTTCCTGGTGGCATTTTTAATTTTCTTCAGGGCTGCCTTGTATGCACCCCAAGAATCATCACGCTTTGCAGCATTAAAGAGTTTCCTCTTTTCCATACTTAGATAGGCGAATACTTCGGTCCACCAACGTGGCTTCCTTTTTCCTCTCGGAAGTATAATTAGGCAGGAAGTAGGGAAGGCCACATTACAGGCATCGATAATGCAGTCAGCGGCTTTCTCTATACTCCGCTTCACGCTTTGGAGCTGTCCCCATGGAGTGTACTCACAGCTTCCTGGGATGTGAACGACTGGCACGACAGATCTATTGATGTGGGACTGGTTAGGCATAAATGATCACTTAAGACTGATCTTAGTAATAAAGAGAGTTGGATAGGCATATCCGAAACATACTGGCTAAGCCAAAACATGATAAGCCGATGCATTGCTGGCTCGTTGATTGATTAGGGTACCGGAATATGTGTAGTTGGACCGAGGTAGAGGTATTCGAAACGTATGGGAAAACATATGTAAATTGTCATGACGGAGTGCCTTAGTTAGGACACGATATCTCATTTAGAGTATCGCTGTAAAAATATCAGGTACCCATTAGTATCGGTATGAAAATAATCGATATACCAAATATCGATACCATATTAAAAAATAATAATAAGTGCGTCTGGGCCACACTGGAGAAGTGAAACATACGTTACATATCTATTTTGTCTCATAACCAATATATATACAAGGTTATATTTTTAGTCTTTTTTCTACCTCTACCCCTGTTCGTTCTAATTACATTTACGATATTATGTTTTCCTTTATTTTCATTTTTATCTTTATACTCTATCGATAACCAAATCGAGGGTAACATCCAACGGAATATTGATAAAAAACCGAAATCGATGACTAATTCGATAAAAATTTCGATAGCAAAATCGAAAATAATATTGGTAGCAAAATCATTTAGAAAAATGATAAAAATATCGATAACAAAATCGATAAATAATCGATAACAAAAATCATTAAATTATCGATGAAAATATCGATAAGAAAATCGATAAAAATATCAATAACAAAATCCAAAAAATAGCGATAACAAAATCGGTAAAAATATCGATAACAAAATCGATAAATAATAGATAAAACAAGTAAAAAAGTCTAAGTTCGGGCGGAGCCGAACATTAAATACCCGGCGCAAGTATTAAATATATGTTTTTCACCTTTCCGAAAGCTACCGCTACATGGTAAACCGAGGTGTATCCATTTTGAGTAAATTGGCGTCCTTAAATTTCGAAATATTGAAGTTTCAAGCATATCTGAAATTTACTGTTATATGAAAAGCGGCCGTAATTTTAGTTCGATTTCAATAAGTTTCAACGTTTTGCTTCTATGTGGCAAGTACAATAACCACGCCGAGTTTGGTACAAATTGGTAGAACGGTTACCGAGATACATATATG
>NW_016161535.1:41219-50572 GCF_001687245.7 Rhagoletis zephyria
GGCTACGCCCATTTTCAAAAAAATTTTAATATTCTTATATTTCGTCTAGAATTTATTATAAATATCAATTTTGAATCAAATTACTTCAATAATTACTGAAATATCGCAGTATTTCGTATTTCTGTAAATTACCGTTATATGGGAGTGGGCTATTATCCTTTTTAAAAATTTTCGGCCATTTACGTATGTTATCTAAGGTTAACAACTGTGCCAAGTTTGGAATGAAATTGTGCAGCGGTTACCAAGATATACACATGTAACACATAAGCTGGGCGTGGCTACACCCATTTTCAAAAATGTTATAATATTCTTATTTTTCGTCTAAAACTTATTTAAATATCAATTTTGAGTGAATTATCTTCAGTAGTTACTAAAATATCGCAGTTTATGTATTTCTGAAAACTACCGTTATATGGGAGGTAGGCGTGGTTATTGTCCGATTTTGCCCATTTTCAATACCATCCGTCCTACGCCCGAAAGAAGTGCACATACCAAGTTTCGTTAAGATATCTCAATTTTTACTCGAGTTATCGTGTGCACAAACGGACAGACGGACGGACGGACGGACAGACAGTCACCGCTTAATCGATTTCTCTTTTCATCCTGATCATTTATGTATACATTTGTCTATATCTATCTCGATTCGTTTTGTCTGTTACAAACAACCGTTATGTGAACAAAGTTATAATACCCTTGTGCACAAGTGCGCTCGGGTATAAAAACGATAAATAATCGATAACTAAATCGATAAAGAAATTCACAACAAAACCGATAGGAAAATGGATAAAATATCGATAAAAATAGCCCTTCTGTGGCATAGGGAGCACTATTTACACTGGCCCGGCTGAAGGAAGAGGCTTAAATAAATCGCTATTGAGACAATCTAACAGGTATAGAGCATTCCAAAGCACTTTTAGCTACTTATATATGTATAACATAAAAAGATTTAAGAAATATATGAGCTATCCTATAAAACTTACGAATTATTACAGGAACTCTTACAGGCACTGCAGGCTGAACTATCACCTGACCAATGAAAGGGGCACAATAGATCTTAAGGTCGTAGCGGTTTCTCTCATACAATAAAAACAATAAACAGGATGTGTAAACATTTTGGCACAGAACTTCAAAAAAGAATGCATGTGCCAAGAAGTATCGAAAGTAATTATCTATCGGCTTGCAGATAATAAATTAAACTCATATGACTACAAACATATCTTCATACGTACATACACAATTATGTACATAATTGAAAGCTCACACCCCACTAAGTAATAAAAAGGCATGCTTACGAACACTTGCAATACTTTCGAAACAATTTCAATTCCATAGAAGTTGATGATGAACGGAGGAGTAACGCGTGTGTTGGCATGCGAGCAGTTGCCTCGGTTGGTGTTATTGAAGGACGGCAATTGGAGTTGGAACAGTAGGTGGGTGAGCGATGGAGCTGCTGCTGAAGCTATACTTAAGTATACATATCGCTAGCTTAGAGTGAAAAGTCGCTAAGTCCACTTTTTATGAAAACTCATATTTTGATATAGGAGGCTAGAGAAATTGAATAGGCATCGTTTCGAAAATTATAAAGGTACTTGCTTTATTTTTTCCTCTTCATAAGAAATCAAAGGAAAATTTGATAAGTCCAAAAGAAGCACCACAAATCCGATAAGGCCAAATTAATACGACATCTTTTAATAAATATCGAATCCTTCTGATTCTTATGGAGTTTGGCTTTGCTTTAAACGCGCAAAATGTTTGATTCAAAGTCTTGAGAAATAGTTAAAGAAAATGGCTATAGGAAGATTTTTCCCTCTCCTGTAAAATTTTTAAAATGGGACTTAGCAACTTTTCTTTCTAAGCTAGCGATATGTATAGTTATACGTCGGCATAAACATAACCGAAAAAATAAATAAACATAGCAGGTAAGAGAAAAATATTTTTACGATGCCGTTGGAGAAATAAAAATATGAAAGTATGTAGTGTGCGAGGTAACTGTGGCACACGTTTTTGTTTTTTTTTTTTGCTTTGCTTATAATTTTTGCAATCAACAATTTAATGAGTGGCAGTCACAAGGGGCGCAACATTACATTGAGTGTGGAAGAGAATGCCTACAAAAATTTCACGCGCTGCAGCTAAAAGAATTTAATACTCCTACATGCGAGTGAAAAGCTTGCAAAATTGTTGGTAGCAAAAGTAATTCATATGTCAAATTTGTTCAGTTTCTTTTTTTTTGACTCCAAACACAATTTATTGCCGCAAAAACTTTTCCGCTTTTCTCAAAGCTGTAAGGTGTTTACTTTGCTCTAACAACGCCCAAAAGTATGCCTCAAAACGCGTTAGTAGTTGTGTTGCGTTGCAGGCAGGGTTCGAACTCCACCGTGGAAAATCGTACCGGAAAATAAAATTCCTTAGTAGATTTTTTAAATGTACTTACATCGAGCATTTGGTGGAAGAGCTTCATAATTCAAAGCAATTTTGTGTTATATATGCAAAAATGGCGGTCGACGCCACTTCAAGAGTGGCGTTGCAACTTTACTCATTTGTTTTGACTTCAGCAAATATAACTAGAACGCAATCATTAAACTAAATTAAAAAAACTAACTTAAGGTTTGATAATAGATTTATGCTCTTCTACATAGTATGATTTGCTCTGGCATATGAGGTGGCAAGTAATATAGATTTATTAGAATGAGTACCGGGGCATAAAGGACATGATGCCGTTTGGGATGGCTAGCGAAACAAGGAGCTTAACATGGGACTCTGTTCCCTGCGCTATAGTAATTCCCGGATTTAAGAGCCGAGCAACATGTAATTCAAACATTTTCTCCGTTAATAGCATTATTGGGGCATATAGGGAAAGCCAGCTTAACGAAACATTTGGAGTTTATATATTAACAAAAAACGCCTAAATGAAACAACAGCTCCTATAGAAGAAACCTACATTCACAACGTAATCGTGTAAATTAAAACAAATTATGCAGTAACTTTTTAAAAACATATGTATGTATGTTCAAGGTAAATGCATATTTGTACATGGATGCATACAAAACCAACGGTTGCCTTGCCACAACAAAAAAAAAATCAACGGGGATTTTTTTAATATTTCATCAAATAATTCACACATTTACAACGTAGTAAGCGAGTGATCTTTTAAGCAGGAAATACTTTAGCCCGATGTTTTTGTGGACATTACATATAGGATTTTGTTAACTTCTACGAGCAGAAATCCACTAACCGGCCGCTATCGGATTGATGTACCAACCCAGTAAATTTAATCTTCGAAGATAATCGCATACTGGATCAGCGAGCAAAGCGTACATAAGCGTTTGTAATTGACGCTTTCTTCGATGCTATGCTCGTCGCTTTGCTCGCCGCTCCACTATGCGATTAGCAGTGTTGCCGCTGCTCAAAGAACTTTCTAACCAAGATTAGAGAAAAAATTACCAAATGTAAGGAAAAATAACCAATTTTTTATTAGATTAACAATTCAGGTCATCACAAATTCTTTTATATAGTGCGTATAGACAAATTTCACAAACCAAAGAAAATCAATTTTTATTTGCATTTTTGAAAAGTAAATCCTTTTAAGGCTTAAAATAAATGAAATACATTCATATATATAAATACATATTTAAGAAAATCAGGCTTCCTGTATTAGGTGCATATGTATGTTAATATCTTCGTAAATATTACCAGACTCTAGATGACGTTTTTAAATAAGTACATAGGTACACAGTTTCCAACTTCTTTGTAAGAATCGATGAAATACCTAATTAGCGTGAACAGCCACATTGTATATATTTTATAATTAAGATTAAACAATTAAAAATTGGACTGTATTGATCTATATCGTCGCTCAGCGCGAAATACCTCGTATACGCCAAACGCAGTACCGCGTATATGATGGTAAATAAATTTTACAAAAGCGCAAAAAACCGATTTTTTCAAAACTGTGGAATGATATTTCCCTTGAACCTACTTGCTGTAAGATTATTATTATTAATCTTAACTTAAATTAATAAAGTAAACAGTAATGGAAAAATAATAACCAAATCCATTTTGTATTGTACATACAGGACGTGGTATTGGATTCCGCATATACCAGGTATTATATATGTACTATCGGAGTACCCATTTATTTAAAGTAGTCTTTAGCCGACCATTTATATTATGTATTCTGTATATTATAAAACAAATACATACATATGTATGCCATATTAATACATTCATTCCAAATATTCTCACTTACTTTCACTGATGAGGGTTCCACTGTTGCGGCTACTCTCCTCAACCCCGACAGGTGTAGATGGCCTATGTCTTATAACGAGCCTAATTTAAAAGTTTTTTGGAAATCATATTATGCAAAATAAAACCACTTTGTTCACTTATCCATAGCAATGAGCCCGTATAAATTAACTTGAAGAACCAATTTTGCGCGGAATTCTAATAATTTTTCGCGGCTTTTTAATGACTCTCGTATTATTCAAATGTCATTTCAGGTACATACCAGGGGTCTTCATCAAAAGTGATAAACTGTTGATAAACTTGATAAAATTATCATTTTGATAAATGAACAGTCAAACTTTGTATGGACATCTATTTAACTAAAGTTTATCACTTTATCAAACGATTTTGGTGGACAAACGTATAAATTTCAGCAAAATTCAACCCTGACAGACTGCCAGGTGGTTGATTTTGCTACGAACACATAAAAAGCAAATTAGCAAAATGGACGAGGTAAGAATGAAACGTAACTAGCCAGATAAGTTAAATAATAAACAATTTTATGCAGTTATTTACCAATGTGCGTTCATGAAAGCGGAATAAACAATTTATCCCTTTACGGATAAATAATTTATCCCTTTACCACTTTAGATGAAGACCCCTACTATGTAGGTGTGTGCAAAGAACATAGAAATGGTGTAACTGCCGAGCCGTTTCAAAAACTTGGCGATTAATTCACCACGATTTATTAAAGACACGAACCGATAGTTGCACCCTCGAACTTTTACATGTTCTTTTGCATATCTAAACACGTGATTATTATTGGAATAAGTCGAATCTTGAGTTGCCATTTTAGTAGTAATAACTTTATTTAAATAACCATATTGAGCAGAATAAATGTATTTTTTTATACTATTTTTCAAAGATTTAATTATTGTATGTATAAAAAAATTAATAACTACAGTAAATGTTTAAAAATAACCAAAATGGGAAGGATCTTAACAACTTCACAGGCAAGAAAAAAATAACCAAAATTGGTTAAAAGTAACCAAAACGGCAACACTGGCGATTAGCCTTAGAAATAAACGTCCGTTGCTACATTTAAAAGCCTTTCCCTGTAAGGTAGAGGGCTATGCACAATAGATCACTTTAGAAGTCGCTGTGCTTATGGCCCATAATAATAATAATCTTAATATCTAAAACAAGGGTGGTACATTTTACCGAACGAGCTGCAAAAATTTTCTCTCACTCAGCACATTTCCACGACATCCAAATTGCGCAATATCAACACTCAATTTCCAATTGAAATTGTAGCTGTGTAAACGACCAACTTAATTTCGATGACAGTTTTGTTTTCACTGTTTGTTTTGTTTTTATTTGCTTGTTATTGACGTTTGTTTTTCTCGTTCTTTTTTGAGATCTCAGAAGTTGAGGCAATTTCGTTTGAGATTCATTCGCGATTCCGGGTGAGAGCTTAATCTAGAATCGTAGCGCAATTTCAGCTGAAATTGACAATAGTACCGTAATCGCGCAATTTGGGCGTCGTGAAAATGCTCTTTAAAGCGGGGTAGCGTAATAAATATTCTCAAAAATTGTAGTAAATCTAGTACGATAGTAATAGGGTTCTAACCCTACTTTCGTGAGTTCACAAGCGGCATTCATTGCTTTCTTTCTTTCTCTCTTCGAAGCAAATGAAATGAAAATGTTGAAACCATGATAAAAACATAGCAAGGTAGAACCGTTCTCTCAATTTGTCGGCCATGATTTTTTTTTGAAGTTTGCCAACATTTTAAAATCATATAAAAGTGAAAATAAAAAATTGAAATTGTTCGAAATTGTTGTTGCTTGAGATTGAAAATGAAAATGTGTGTGTGAGTTTGTGAGTAAATTTAAAAATTAAATTGTTTGGAAACGTCAAGAATTTTAAAAGTGACTCTCAGCGGTTCTACCTTACTATATTTTTATCATGGTTGAAACGATTGTAGCATTTACAACTCATTTCAAGCACAATAGCGCAACTAGAATACCAACAACAACAATAAAAGCATCAGTAACTAGTAAGAAAAGTCTGCTGTCGAAGCGCTCAAATGGATAAATGCAACCAAATGTTTCATGTCAAGCGAAATGAATTCAGCTAAACACAGTTACAAAACAAAGAAAACAGTGCAAAAACTTTATTAATTTTTTTAACAAATATGTACAAACAAATATCTCTCATTTATTTGTTTTTTTTTTTTTAATTTTCCATTTTTACTTTTTCAACGCTATCTTTGCTACCTTTTGTGTAAGCTACTTGGGGGGGGGTAATATTTAAATGATTTGCTGTACTGACGATCTGTGACCGCTTGAGTGACAGCGAAATATCAAGGGACTGCAGGATGTCAGGAAAGGCGAATATAGAAAAATGCACAACGTTAATGATACATTTTGAAGTGCACACAATCAACGTGATTACTTCTACTGGCGAATATTATAAAATAGTGGCTAATGAAAATGAGCCGATTTCTAATATCTAGGCAATTATATATTTTTGTATGTTCAAATTTGAAACCGAGTACCCTTGATCGGAGGCAATCGCCTGATGCTTTCTGATAGAGTCAATAGTTGAGCTTCTATGCACATATGTACATACAGTGGCCAAAAAAATTATAGTCGCACCATATTTTGACAAAATTTATTTTTTTTTTGTTATTTAATTCTGGTTATTTTTTTACAAGAATATAGTTTATTCTGCAACAAAACCCGAGTAAATCCAAGTTTCAAACGTTGTGCAATATTTAAAAAAATGCAACAAACGTTCGTAAAAATTTCGAGCTTTTTTGATTAGATATTCTAAAAAGATTCTGCAAGTTTCAAATGGCTAAAAACTACCGATAATTTTTTAGATTTTTTTTGTCGAAGATGTTACGGGTTTCTTCCAAATAAATTCTAATATTGTCGAAGGTTTCGATTTCATCTCTGACAATACGGATCACTGTATAACTAGTCTTGCATTAATTAGCTCCTTCTCTACGCACAACCCAATAAGATATTGCGAACTTTTACACGGATGGGTATGGATGGCAAATAAAATAATCGATTAATTAATCATATGATTAATCACAAGCAAAAAAAATTTATTTGCAATTAATTGCAATTATTGAGAAATAATCGATTAATTAATCATATGATTAATCACAAGCAAAAAAAATTTATTTGCAATTAATTGCAATTATTGAGAAATAATCGATTAATCGAATTTTTAAAGGCAATTTTTAACAGTGAATATTCACAAAAAAACGGTTCCATAAAAAATGCTAATTCTCTTGTTAAACAGCCTTAAATAAAACAAAAAGAGTATTTTACCGGCGATAATTATTTATTACTTAACCACGTTCGCAAAAATAAAAGCTTTGGTAAGCGTAAACGGTTGCGTTTCTCGGTAGCTATAGCACCAGCTTTTGAAAAAAGGCGCTCAGCAGGCACCGAGGTACCAACTAAATGACAGTATTTTTTTAAAAGTGCGTAAAGTTTTGGGTAAAGAGTTATCATTTCCTGCCAACTGTCGATGATATTCCTTTTTAGTTCTAGGACTTGACAATTTAAATAAAAACTCATTTCATCTTGTAGATGGCCCAAATCATCATCTTTCGGCNATTTTTAACAGTGAATATTCACAAAAAAACGGTTCCATAAAAAATGCTAATTCTCTTGTTAAACAGCCTTAAATAAAACAAAAAGAGTATTTTACCGGCGATAATTATTTATTACTTAACCACGTTCGCAAAAATAAAAGCTTTGGTAAGCGTAAACGGTTGCGTTTCTCGGTAGCTATAGCACCAGCTTTTGAAAAAAGGCGCTCAGCAGGCACCGAGGTACCAACTAAATGACAGTATTTTTTTAAAAGTGCGTAAAGTTTTGGGTAAAGAGTTATCATTTCCTGCCAACTGTCGATGATATTCCTTTTTAGTTCTAGGACTTGACAATTTAAATAAAAACTCATTTCATCTTGTAGATGGCCCAAATCATCATCTTTCGGCCTTCGTTAGTGTACAAGAGATTTATGAGTGGCCCAAAGATTAAACTCATTTTCTATTGATTCTAGTGACGACCCGCTACCCGTTTCCAAGGGATCATCTGCGTGCATTATTTCATTTCGCAAGAACTTCATTACTGAGGAAATTAATATTTTTTTGAACCTCGGGTCGAGTAAAGTTGATGCAGTTAGCAGAAAAGAATGTTCGATGGCTGGATTTTTGACAACTAGAGAATTCATATTTCTTGAAAATATTTTACGATACTACGATATGATTAAATCGTAAATTGATCAAAAATAATTGATTAATTTAATCAAATAATTAATCGCTGCCATCCCGAAAAAAAAACGTTTTCTCAAATTTGTGTCGTATCACGCTCCAGCGTAAAGGCTTCTCTCAGAGAGAAACCAGTTGCGCACATTGTTAAGGTTAGGAACTATAATTAATTTTTAGTTTCAAGCACATCGACGGCGAAAGATCGACCTATTTCGGCAGCCGGTTCGAAAACGCCCTACCTCAGCAAATTTTGCTAGAACACCCTACCTCAGAATTTTGTTTGAAGAACGCCCTATATCAAAACTTGGTTCAAGAGCGCACTATTTCAATGTAAATTCAATATATCGACAGCTGAGATAGGGCGTTCTTCAACCAAACTCTAAAGCCATTTGGATTATGTCTTATAGAGTCTTCTCGAATCTCGCTCTTGCTATTATGACTATGTCATCCGCATAGCCCTGGCATCGGATTACATTCTCCGATAGCGTTTACAGGAGTTCGTCTAAGGGGATAATAACCGCCTCCTTGGGCATCCTTTTGCGGTTTTTAGCTGTATAGAGGGTTTTTATTTGGTTTTGGTTTGGTAATATGACGACGTTGAGTCTGTTCTTCTATCTTTCACTGTATACGTTTACTTTTTTTATAGTTCCTTCAACCAGGTATAACATCAAAGCTCTATCACCACCAATCTTTTTCATGCATGGCACATACAATATTTTTTGTCATTTCACCAGCTAGTGGAAAGAAAGCATTATACAGGTGGCAAATATTTACAAAAGCGTATTGTATTCATTGACAATTAGTACTACATACGAACAGGGGAACTTTCTGTGCTCAAGC
>NW_016161536.1:0-167 GCF_001687245.7 Rhagoletis zephyria
GCTGGTTTCCTTAATTGGTCGCCAGAAGGTGCCCTGCTACCATCCACGGTAGAAAGAAAATTATTCTTTTCACGGATAAACAACGGATAATTTACGGCAAATTATCAGATAGTTAGTTTGGGTTTAGCTGGTTTCCTTAATTGGTTTTCAGAAGGTGCCCTGCTAAC
>NW_016161536.1:6982-28560 GCF_001687245.7 Rhagoletis zephyria
GTGTTTTACTTTCGCATCTATGCTCCCTAGTGGTTATTAGCGCGGACACATTTGATCCTATATGCTCCCCGTTGGAACCATACCTTGCTCCATTTCCTCAGTTTTATCACAGTTTTGAAGAGTATTTAAAAACAAAAGTAAGCACAAACGCTTTTGACCACGAAGCCGAGAAAATAATTCGAGAAAATGGTCGCTATTTTATTATCAGTTTAATAAAGGAATTACGCCAACGCCTCCCTACAAATATTGCCACACTAAAAAAAATTGACTTTTTTCGGTTGGAAATGCATTAAGAGTAAATAAACCAAAAGTATTTGTTCAACTACAGCAACAAAAACACAAATATAATGCCGACGAAATAACATCCATAGAGATGCAATGGCAACGGTTAACGTTACATACCTGGAGTAATTTAGACTCAACTTTAAAATTTTGGGCCGAAGTTTGCTGACCTTTCNTGAAGAAAAATGCTGCCATAATTTTACTGTAGATGACGATCTCTTAAAATTAATGAATTCAGGTGATATATACAATAGTGATTCATTTGATGATGAGGAATATACACTCGATATAAATTAATGGTGTTAACTAGTCTTTCGTTTCTTGCGATTTATTTAAATAAAGCATGTGAATTTTCACTAAAACATTTTAGCCGTTTTTTGCCAGAGTCTATGTGAAATTTCACTAAAACATTTTAGCCGTTTTTAGCCGCTTTTTTTTGCCAATCTAGCCGGTCGGCCCAAAACGTTCTGGCAACACTGCTCCGGAGTGGACATCAGCCGTTTGAAGAACTTTATTATGAGCACCCAGCGCTTCTCGTAATTTTTACGCAGTTACTGTTCAAATGAATTTTCTCCCTTATGTAATGTGGTATCACATTGGACAAACCAATGTCTAAGTGAGTCCCCTTTCGGGTCTGCCACCGTAACCTAACCTAACCTACTTTTATAAAATCAAACGACGTATAACATATAACCCCCAAATCGTTTTATAATTTCTTAAACTCCAAGCGAAATGTACGTGGGTTTCCTTCCGCCATAAAGTATCAAAATACCGTCTCTAGTGATAATCAAACAATTTCTAACTTGTCGCTCAGTTTTTTAAATCCGATTACTCCATCAAGTCCCAAGCACACTTTGACTATCTATTTCAACTAATTCCAATTAACTCAATACATACCCCAATAATATCTCCCGATGATATATTAGTTTACCTAAAGTCCTTAAAGCAGTCTTTTAGTTATGGTCCTGACCAGATCCCCACTTGTTTTCTTATAAATTGTGCTGATTATCACTATGCGCCGTTAACAGCCTTATTTAATTTGGCTCTTTCCAACCGTATGGAAGGAATCGTTCATAACCCCGCTACATAAATCGGTGGAGAACTATCGGGGTATAACTAAGCTCTCTACAATTCCTAAATTATTTGAAGCAATTATTACAAATCAGTTGACGCATTCTATCTCCTCTATCATTTCATACTCTCAACATGGGTTTTGCAAAGGCAAATCAACTTCAACAAATTTACTTGAGTTCACAACTTATATCTCAAAAACGTTTAGTGAAAACAAAAATGTGGATGTTATATATACCGATTTCAGTAAAGCATTTGACAAAGTGTGTCACTCGTTGCTCATCTATAAACTTGATCTTCTTGGTCTTCCACCTATGATAGATCACAAAGGGTTATGTTTAAAAACACTATTTCTGACGTCATTAATGTTACTTAAGGAGTCGCGCAAGGTAGCCACCTAGGCCCGATTCTGTTCCTGCTTTTTATAAACGATATTTCTACAGATATAAAATTTAAAAAAAATTTTAATGTACGCAGATGATGTGAAACTTTATAAATCGTACGTATCAATCACAGCAAGGCTAACTGGTGCTATGTAAATCGTATGCCTCTAAATGTGGAAAAATGTAAACTAATGTGCTTTTCGCGAAGAGCTGTTCAGACACTTTCTTATACAATAGATAACCATCATTTGGAACAGGTATACAATTTTGTGGACCTTGGTATCACAATGGATCCGAAACTTAATTTTAATCTTCACATTAATGTGACAGTCAACAAGAATAAAGGTGTACTTGCATTTGTGAAACGATGGTCAAAAGAATTTAGTGACCCTTATATCACTAAAACCATGTTTACAACATTAGTTAGACCGATTCTGGAATACGGTTCGGTGGTTTGGAATCCAAGGCATGAAATTTACTCAGACAAGATAGAATCAGTTAAAAAACAATACCTACTTTTTGCTTTAAGAAATTTCGGTGGGATTCTCAATATAACCTTCCGCCTTATACGAGCCGATTAAAACTTATTAATCTTCCTACACTTGTCAGTCGCAGCGAAATGCTTGGTACAATTTGTATGGTTAAATTACTGACAGGCTCAGTTTCAAGTCCGCTTCTTATATATAAAGGAGTTTTTTGAAAGGGCACATCCCACAGGCGTGAAATTTTGTATCAGATACAACTTCGGAACTATAATTCACAAGAATATGAACTTTGGTATGAATACATACCCAGTAGAAAAATGTAATGTATAGTAATCGAAAAAATAATCAGTAAAACAGCCTTTTTCACATTCGAAAATGCATTTTATTCCCCAGGGCGCTGTCTTAAGAAAAGTGGGGCATTCAATTTTGCCTTACCTAGTATAGAGAAATGAATGTGTTTTAATATGAAATTTTTGGAACATTTTGAATAGATCAGAATGCTGGTTACATAGTTATCAGTAATATAATCGAAAACTCATAAGCAGGGAACGGATTTTTAGGACCTAAAAACCTATAAAAAAGGCAAAATAAAATAGCGAAAAAGGCAGGAAAAGGCACTAGGTGTTGCAAAAAAGGCAAAAAAACGCAAAACAAAATAGCAAAAAAGGCAGGAAAAGGCAAAAAAAGCAAAATAAGGCACCTAAAAGACAGAAAATACGAAGAACAATCAAACAATACATTTATATTACAAGCAAAAAGAGAAAAACTATGAACTAGTTTCATTATATGAAAAATTTGTACTTTGAATCTTTGACTATTTTATCCTTTCGGGTTTCTAACTCATAAAACTTTAACCTGTATAGTTGTAGTAACATTGAACCACAAGAGGCATTTTGAAGTTTTCTGGCAGCATTTTCATTCGATTTTCGCGAAGAAAAGCCTTGAATGTACTAAATGTGCGCTCGACGTAAGTTGATACAAGTGGAGCCCAATTTAAATATGGAACGTTTGAAACGTTCATATTATCAGGAATAAGGGTGTTTTCCTCGCCTTTCATAATTCTATCAACACCCCTTATTGTCTCCCAGCCTTCGTTAGCTGAGAAAACGGCTTTGAATTTTTCCAACACCAATTTGGCAAGAGGTCTCTGCGCTTCTATAAACCGCATGGGCAATGTGTATATTTTTTAATCTTTAAAAAAAAAATGTAAATGCTATAATCACTTTTTTAAAGGTAGAAAAGGCAAAAAAAGGCAAAAATCTTAAAAAAGGCAAAAAAAAGCAAATATCTTAAAAAAGGCAACATCAAATGTGTATATATGGAATCAGGGAAAGCTTAATCGTGGACATTCTTAATCGAATATACTCTATCTCTTTAGCAGAAAAAAAGGCAATTTCCATAAAATCCGTTCCCTGCTCATAAGAAATACNATTGTTGGTTCCATCTTAAAAGATAGGATAGTTTTGAATTCGAGAAAAAATATTTTTTTTCATCGACATTTTCTCTATACTCCTCGCAACGTGCTTATCACAGCGCACGGCAATGCGCGCGAGTGACGAAATAGCCACAGTAGCATGCTGAAATGACTCGCTTATATATACACGAGATTTGGAAGTTTTTATCCAGACGTCCAATCGACATGTTTGAGATATCGTTGGAAAGGTCTTGCAGAGTGTGTCCAGAAGCTTCATAAACGTTTTTCAACGTTTCAAAAAACGTTTTTGGCTTTTGCCGGTTTAAGAGGGCATGTGGGCACACCCAACATATTTAGTGTTATTCTATAGGCCAATACCTTTCAAACGATACCTTATATATTACGCTCCGGCTACTAGTTGGAAAGATATAGAGGTAAATGTATTTTGGTTCGTGTCTCCACTACGAGATGCTTTGGTATGTATGTGGCGTCTGTACGTACCTTCATTTAATTTCTTTCAAACTTTCAGGAATTAAAGAACAAAAAAACTAAGAAGGTTTTGTTCCAGGATGTTTTGATTTGTATTCCTTTGTGGGCGTGGCTGCTGCCTGAAATTCGAAAAAAGGCCATTTTTTAAACTACCACTGAGGCCACAGTACTCAGTCCATGTCATTGATTTCGATATCAGTAGAAGGGTCTTCAAACAAGCTATCTAACGCTATTTTTTGTGTTTATAAAATATAAATATGTCATAACGTTATCGCCTGAAAACTATAAATCGGGCTGCTGAAAATATACATTTCGGGAATTTTCTCAAAAAATGGTCAGTCGATTTTATTCTAAGTTTCCACAAGTCTAGCCCAAACCCCTAGCTTTCATCTGGTATATAGCTTATATCTGGGAAAACTCTTGTTGTGGAGATATTGACGATTCAAATTGACAAAATGTCGCTCCAAAGTGCAAAGATTATAAAATTAACATATCGTCTAATTTGGTTACTTTAAATTATAAAGTAACATGCCCAGTTCCCCGAAAAAATTTCCCATTCCCCGGCTGCCACTTAAACCGAAATTCCCTGCAAATCGGGGAATTTCCCGCGAGTTGACAAGTTGAAGGATGCAGCTGTGCTAATCACTTCGTACATGTCTTGGAAGCCACAATTTATGTGTACTAGAGTGCCAGTTGCTGTCGAAATTCGACAGTTTTTCTAGTTTTAGAAGCCTAGGAGAAGTTTTCTAACTTAACACGTAGCAAAACTTATACGGTACAAATTAACTAACCGGAAAATCTGCTAAAACGTAACAAAATTTTTTTTATCTGAGAAGGTCTTTGGAGGACTTCGGCAGGACTTGGAATTGACCGATACATTCAAGTTTATCGCTAAATTTCAATGATTTGATACATATCGATAGTTCGATGAATTTCAAGAACCACCAATTCGACCAATTTCGATAACTGTGAAATTCGAGGGCTCGATAAATTTCGATAACTCAAAAATGTAAAAACTTTGGATACCGTTATAAATTTTTACTTTTGACTTCTCCACATTTTTCGGAAACTATCTAAACATTTTGATAACTCGTTACACTCTGTTAAGACGATTAAATTCGATAAGCAGTGACAAATCGATAACCTTGAAATTTCGATAAATCGATATATTTTGAAAATTCGATAAATCGATATATTTTGAAAATTCCATAAACTTCGCTTCGTTGAACCAACCAACTTCAGTAGGTCAATAATTATCGATAACTCTGTAAGTCGGAAAATGTCAGCTCTGTTACCCAAATTCTTATGTATTTCTCATTGTCGCCATTTTCGCCTTTATCTCCATTTTCGTCTTTATCTTCACATTTGCCTTTTTTGTCTTCATCGTTATCACTTGTTTCTTCATCTTCATATTTATCTTTATTTCAAATTTCAATTTCAAATACGAAGTAAAACGAAATGCGAAACAGCTTAAATTGAACAGGTTGCAAAAACAACCATACACAAATATGAAATTCTTAAACGACGATTTTCAACCAATTTCGAAACTATAAAAACTCTCCTCATCTACAGAAAATTACCTTTCCAACGGTGTTTTTGGTTTTGAAATCGGTAAGTTGGTCTTCATCTTTGTTTTTATCTTTCACATCTTTGCTTATATCCTTTTCTTTTTCTATTCACGTAGCGATGACGTGATAAGATGTGACGTCATTTTATGTTATGTGATAGGATGTCATGTCATGTGTTGTCATATCCCCTGATGTCATGTCATATGATGTCATATCATGTGATGTCAAGTCATGTGATGTCATGCCATATAATGTGATGTCATATCATATGATGTCATGTCATGTGATGTCATGCCATATAATGTGATGTCATATCATCTAATGTCATGTCACGTGATATCGTGTGATGTTATATCATATTATGTCATGTAATATCATGTGATGTCTCTTCATATCATGTGATAAAATGTGATGTGATGTCATGTAATGTGATCACATTCCATGTTCCGATTAGTATATCGATAACCCTGTTTATAACTGTGTCGATAAAAATACCGATAACAATATCCATAAACATATAAAAAAATACAAAGATTGTAAAATCGATCAATTCATCGATAAATATAACAATCATCAGTATCGATTATTGTACATATCGTTAACAATATAAATGACTAAATCGATAACAAAATCAATTATTTAATCGATTATTATACCCATAACAATGTCCATTATTGTATCGATAACAATATCGATTATTATATTGATTATTATATCGATTACAGTTATTTAATCAATAACAGTATAGATAACAATATCGATTATTTTATCAAAGCAATATCGATTATTATATCGATAAAAATATCAAGTTTTATATCGATAACAATATCGATTTTCATCCTCATCCTTTTCTTCATATTTATCTTTATTTTTGCATATTCCTCTTCTCCTTTACCTTAAAGTGTTTAAATTTACTTTGATCTTCGTTTTTGCCCGTACCTCTAGGCATCTTTGTTTTTGTTTTTATTCTCAAACCGCTAAACCGCTGAGAACCATTTCCATGTGCTTTATTCCCCATGAATTTGACAATTTACTCCCAACCAACCAACTGACGCTAAAGAAGTTTCACTTCATAAATTCAAGAAAAGTTCTTACCCTTTCAGTTACCCTAGTTCTTATGTATCTGCCATTGTCTCCATTTTCGTCTTTATCTTCACTTTTGCCTTCTTTTTTTTACTTCATCGTTATCATTTATTTCTTCATCTTCATATTTATAGCTTAATTTCAAATGCGAAGTGAAACAACATGCGAAACATGTCAAATTGAACATGTTGCAGCAACATCTATACACAAATACGAAATGTTTAAACGACGGTTTGGGCCGTAATTTTCAACCAATTGCGAAACCATAAAAACTCTGCTCCTCTACGGAAAAATGGTGTTCTTGGTTTTGTAATCGGTTTGGTAGAATCGCCAAACGAACGGAGACAAAATTTATGTTAGCGTATTAATATATAGATTTTAGAGTTTTTTTCACATGCCGAAATTGTAACATTTTTCCCCGTTTTAATTGCAGGTATGTACACAGTATTTAACTATGCTACATGGGTTTATCACCCGCACTTAACCAACCTGGAAAGACGCGTACAATATTAACTACAGTTGTACATAAATAAGTATGTATGAATGCATTTAGTTCACCCAATGTGCCGCTACTACTTACATACATATGTATAAATTGCCACTGAGTAAAACTACTTGAGAAAAAAGCATTAGTTTAATAGCACGTACACGTGAAAGAAGTAAAACTTCTTAAAAAAAGCACATGTATGCGCCCCACACCCGGTAGAAATCTTAACAAAAATAAACTACGAGACTATCAGACGAAGACAGTTTTTTATTGTATCCAAAGTTGGTACCAAGTTGATAAGTTTTTATCGTATCCTATATTTATTTTTAATTTTTTCGAATACAAAGGATTTGATCATTCTTTTTCGCTTTATTCCGTATTCGAAAAATTATATGTTTCAATGGACACATCGATTTGAATACATAATTTAGATTTAGATAATATTTTTAGCAATTTATTTGAGAAAAATAAAACTGAATTTTCGTCGATTTTAAATTTGCTACCCCAAAATAATTGATATCAAATAAAACACCTATTTGAGGTTAGACACAAAATTTATGATATCAATTTCGTGACGAAAATTATACGCATTTTTTAACTGCCTTTGAAACGTGTGGAAAATCTTTTTTTTATTTATTCGGAACGTTGCGAAATTCCGTTTACTGCTAAGAAACACAATTAAAAAAAAAAACAGAACTTTTGCAACGATTTGTATGAATAAAAAGAGATTTTCCCTACGTTTGAAAGGCAGTTAAAAAATGCGAAAATACATCGATGTTTCGATGCATCGGAGAAAAGAACATCGAGGCTAAAATACATCGCCAGAGAAACATCGATATATCGATGGTTTCCGATGTTTTGCAATTTGTTAATTTCTAGTTCAATTTAAAGCAATATTGAATACATTAATAATTATGAATGTATTTTTCTGTATTTTATTATCCTTTCTATACCCTTTCTATTATTAGAATAAAAATGCATACCATCGTAAGGGCGTTCGGGGCTAAAGATCCTAGGCCCGATCTTGTTGAAATTCTAAGGAGTGTTTGGTTCTGTTTTAACGGCTAGGTTATTAGCATTTAGAATGAATCCTACAATTTTATTGAGCTTGGGGCCGTTTTTATGAAAAATGTTGTGGAAAAGCAACAATTTACAGAGGTAAGAAGTTATAGCTGCTATTTGGGAGATCACCACATCTACTAACACTAGTTTACACGAAAAAAGTACCTCGATAAAAAAGTGCTTTCTAGCTTAATTTGGGGTCGCTGAAAACGAAAATGACACTCCTTTATTTTTCTCAAAAAGCGTTTGTGCAATTTTGGCAAAACACCTGTTTTCGTGTCTTATTCCAGTTTTTCACCGAAATCTCCGAGGAAGTTAATGTTATGAAGCAATGATATACATTTTTAGAAAGGTACAGACCTCATCTTTACAGCAAGGTCATTATTGGTAATCTGGTGATTATTACTTCCACAGCAGCCGTTCAAAGTTAAAAAAATTACCATTTTTTGAGCTTTTTTGGAAATGAATGAGGTTTATTGACTTTTTTTCATAAGATACAAATTTTTAATGCAGATATATATGATAACAATTTTAAGACAATTCTGTCACATACACTTTAAGCTAAATATTGCTTCGATCGAAGAAGAAATGTAGAAGTTATGACGCATAATGTAAATACAAGCAATTCGAGGTTTTTAACATTTTCACACTTCAGGTCGAAAATATGATTTTTCTGTCAAACTTCTTCGTTTGTGTTCCATTCCGTCTTCTCGAAGTTGCATCCAGCAATAGTCGCCCATCATGGCCTGATCCCAGAAACCTTCATACCGATTTTTGATAGTTGCAATGTCCTGGTGAAATCTTTCGGCTTGTTCGTCGCTCTCAGCGCCCAAATTCGGTGGAAAAAAGTCCAAAGTTTCAGAGACATTCGAGCACCTGTAAAAAATAAAATATTTTGTAAATTATTAAAGTTTTTTCTTAAAATAATTATTTTAATCCATGCAAGGTATAACCGTTGAAGATATTTAGGTATAAGTCACAAAAAGAAAATTGCATGGATTTTCACAAACTTACATTTAACCTAAAAATACTTCACACTCACCAATGGCATTGAAGTTTTTCACCAAATTGTCAATCAATTTACGGTCGTTTTTGCTTCTGTGTGCTTAAATACGCTTGAATGCGCTTAATCGTACAAAACATGTGGCACATGCAGAGTTTGGAGTCCAATGTTTATCCGGATTCTTGGCTTGAATTCCAAAATAGTTAAAATGTTTGTGGTTATTTTTTTTCGAGCACTTTGTTTGAATATGTACAAACCACAAATAAAGCAAAACTTATCCGGTGAGTGATTTCACATTTTGGGCTTTTTCCTTAGAGCAAAAACGTCATTTTAAAAAACGAGAGAACACAAAAGGAACAACTGTTCAACAAAAGTACGAAACGAAATCCGATGACGTTTGCCAGCTACCTAACGGAGCAGGAAAATATAGCGGAAGTTCAATGTCGCTCAAGCAGTAACGCATTTTACCGACTGGAGATATTTCTGTTCCCCCGTACAACGTTTACTTTATTCAGCATTTAAATTAACACAAAATAGACTTTTTTTGTGTTTTTTACCATTTTGGTAACATTCCGTGGATATGGATTCAACCCCAGCCCTGCTTCATAATTTATTTCTGTGCAGGTGTGAAAAAGGGAAATTTGAATGTCAGAAGCTGAATATGCATGNTATTGAGCTTGGGGCCGTTTTTATGAAAAATGTTGTGGAAAAGCAACAATTTACAGAGGTAAGAAGTTATAGCTGCTATTTGGGAGATCACCACATCTACTAACACTAGTTTACACGAAAAAAGTACCTCGATAAAAAAGTGCTTTCTAGCTTAATTTGGGGTCGCTGAAAACGAAAATGACACTCCTTTATTTTTCTCAAAAAGCGTTTGTGCAATTTTGGCAAAACACCTGTTTTCGTGTCTTATTCCAGTTTTTCACCGAAATCTCCGAGGAAGTTAATGTTATGAAGCAATGATATACATTTTTAGAAAGGTACAGACCTCATCTTTACAGCAAGGTCATTATTGGTAATCTGGTGATTATTACTTCCACAGCAGCCGTTCAAAGTTAAAAAAATTACCATTTTTTGAGCTTTTTTGGAAATGAATGAGGTTTATTGACTTTTTTTCATAAGATACAAATTTTTAATGCAGATATATATGATAACAATTTTAAGACAATTCTGTCACATACACTTTAAGCTAAATATTGCTTCGATCGAAGAAGAAATGTAGAAGTTATGACGCATAATGTAAATACAAGCAATTCGAGGTTTTTAACATTTTCACACTTCAGGTCGAAAATATGATTTTTCTGTCAAACTTCTTCGTTTGTGTTCCATTCCGTCTTCTCGAAGTTGCATCCAGCAATAGTCGCCCATCATGGCCTGATCCCAGAAACCTTCATACCGATTTTTGATAGTTGCAATGTCCTGGTGAAATCTTTCGGCTTGTTCGTCGCTCTCAGCGCCCAAATTCGGTGGAAAAAAGTCCAAAGTTTCAGAGACATTCGAGCACCTGTAAAAAATAAAATATTTTGTAAATTATTAAAGTTTTTTCTTAAAATAATTATTTTAATCCATGCAAGGTATAACCGTTGAAGATATTTAGGTATAAGTCACAAAAAGAAAATTGCATGGATTTTCACAAACTTACATTTAACCTAAAAATACTTCACACTCACCAATGGCATTGAAGTTTTTCACCAAATTGTCAATCAATTTACGGTCGTTTTTGCTTCTGTGTGCTTAAATACGCTTGAATGCGCTTAATCGTACAAAACATGTGGCACATGCAGAGTTTGGAGTCCAATGTTTATCCGGATTCTTGGCTTGAATTCCAAAATAGTTAAAATGTTTGTGGTTATTTTTTTTCGAGCACTTTGTTTGAATATGTACAAACCACAAATAAAGCAAAACTTATCCGGTGAGTGATTTCACATTTTGGGCTTTTTCCTTAGAGCAAAAACGTCATTTTAAAAAACGAGAGAACACAAAAGGAACAACTGTTCAACAAAAGTACGAAACGAAATCCGATGACGTTTGCCAGCTACCTAACGGAGCAGGAAAATATAGCGGAAGTTCAATGTCGCTCAAGCAGTAACGCATTTTACCGACTGGAGATATTTCTGTTCCCCCGTACAACGTTTACTTTATTCAGCATTTAAATTAACACAAAATAGACTTTTTTTGTGTTTTTTACCATTTTGGTAACATTCCGTGGATATGGATTCAACCCCAGCCCTGCTTCATAATTTATTTCTGTGCAGGTGTGAAAAAGGGAAATTTGAATGTCAGAAGCTGAATATGCATGATTTTACAAAATACGTTATAACTTCAACATTTTTCGTCCGATTTAGACAATCTTTAGCTTGACTTTTTTTCTATAAAATTATTTTGAACTAAAAATTGTATGTATCGGACAAAAAATTTTTTAATCAATAGTACAACGTCGATAAATTTCAATAATTTCCAAAAAAGCTCAAAAAATTACAATTTTTTTAACTTTGAACGGCTGCTGTGGAAGTAATAATCACTAGATTACTAATAACCTTTCTAATTCTAGATACCTTTCTAAAAATGTATGTATATCATTGCTGCATAACATCAACTTCCTCGGAGATTTCGGTGAAAAACTGAAATAAAACACGAAAAACACGTTTTTGCGGAAATCGCGGAAACGCTTCTTGAGAAAAATAAATGAGTGTCATTTTCGTTTTCAGCGACCCCAAATTACCTCTTACCTTTGTAAATTATTGTTGCTTTTCCACAACATTTTTCATAAAAAACGGCCTCAAGCTTAAGNAAAAACGTCATTTTAAAAAACGAGAGAACACAAAAGGAACAACTGTTCAACAAAAGTACGAAACGAAATCCGATGACGTTTGCCAGCTACCTAACGGAGCAGGAAAATATAGCGGAAGTTCAATGTCGCTCAAGCAGTAACGCATTTTACCGACTGGAGATATTTCTGTTCCCCCGTACAACGTTTACTTTATTCAGCATTTAAATTAACACAAAATAGACTTTTTTTGTGTTTTTTACCATTTTGGTAACATTCCGTGGATATGGATTCAACCCCAGCCCTGCTTCATAATTTATTTCTGTGCAGGTGTGAAAAAGGGAAATTTGAATGTCAGAAGCTGAATATGCATGATTTTACAAAATACGTTATAACTTCAACATTTTTCGTCCGATTTAGACAATCTTTAGCTTGACTTTTTTTCTATAAAATTATTTTGAACTAAAAATTGTATGTATCGGACAAAAAATTTTTTAATCAATAGTACAACGTCGATAAATTTCAATAATTTCCAAAAAAGCTCAAAAAATTACAATTTTTTTAACTTTGAACGGCTGCTGTGGAAGTAATAATCACTAGATTACTAATAACCTTTCTAATTCTAGATACCTTTCTAAAAATGTATGTATATCATTGCTGCATAACATCAACTTCCTCGGAGATTTCGGTGAAAAACTGAAATAAAACACGAAAAACACGTTTTTGCGGAAATCGCGGAAACGCTTCTTGAGAAAAATAAATGAGTGTCATTTTCGTTTTCAGCGACCCCAAATTACCTCTTACCTTTGTAAATTATTGTTGCTTTTCCACAACATTTTTCATAAAAAACGGCCTCAAGCTTAAGAAAATTGTTGAATATAATTGTTATAAGGCCATAAATAACAAAAAAATTCTGAATGAATAACAAGTTTAAGGTCAGCCAAACACTGTAAAACTTCCATCGATGTATCGTCAATTTCGCGATGTTAGTAAATTGTAAACATCGATGGCAAACATCGAAAATGAACCGATATTATCAGTAGGGCTATTCGCGATTCGGTGCATAAGAGCTGACAAATTTATGCAATTGCAGAAATATGCCATGGATTGTGAGCGACCTTTATTAAACTGTCGGGGTAAAGCTTTTGCAAAACAATTTTTGTGCATCAGCTTTGGTTTTGTTTATGAATGCAATGCATAGCATTTTTATGCTATGGATTTTCGGTATTGCAAATTTGCCAAGCCATGACAAATGCAAATGCGTGTATTTTGTTTGTGTATTGCAAATTATTTGCAATACAAATTTGCAATGCAATGATGCTAGGCCATTTGCACCGGATCGCGAATAGCCCTGATGTTTCAAAAACATCGATGCATCGTTTGCATCCCTAGGAACGGACGGTTTTCTGCGGGAAATTGGATATGTTACGTTTATAATTTAAAGTAACCAAATTAGACGAATATGTTAACTTTTAATAATTTTTTGCTACTTGGAGCGACATTTTTTCAATTTGAATCGTAATATCTCCACAACAAGAGTTTTCCCAGATATAAGCTATATACCAAATGAAAGCTAAGGTTTTGGGCTAGACTTGAGGAAACTTAGAATAAAATCGACTGACCAGTTTTTAAGAAAATTCTCGAAATCTATATTTTCAGCAGCCCGATTTTTTGGCGATAAAGTTATGCCGTATTTATAATTTATAATAGATTAGATAGCTTGTTTTAAGGCCCTTCTACTGATATCGACATGAATGGTATCGAATGAGTAGTGCGGCCTCAGTGGTAGTTTAAAATATTGCCTTTTTTCGAATTTGAGGCACCAGCCACGCCCTCAAAGGCATACGAATCGAAACATCCTGGAACAAAACCTTCCTAGTTTTCTTGGTACTTTAATTCCTGAAAGTTTGAAAAAAAATTAAATGAAGGTACGTACAGACAACCACATTTAGCTTTATATCTTTCCAACTACTAGCCGTAACTCAATATATAAGGTATCGTTTGAAAGGTATTGGCCTATAGAATAATATTAAATATGACAGGTTGACCCTCATACCCCCTTAAACCGGTAAAAGCAAAAACACTTTTTTTGATTCGCAACACTTTAGCCTAATTTTTAATAATTCGGATAATCGTTTATGAAACTTTAATACATTTTCTGGACACACTCTACAAGACCTTTCCAACGATACCTCAAATATGTCGATTGGACGTCTGGATAAAAACGTCCAAATCTCGTGTATATGTATATAAGCGAGTCATTTCAGCATTCTACTGTGGCTGCTTTCGTCACTCGCGCGCACTGCCGTGCGCTGTGATACATGAGTTTGTAAAAGGGAACGTGGAGCATAGGCTTGGAATTTTTAATCAGTCATAAATTGGGAACCATAGTCACATGAACTTGAAATTTGGTATGCAGACATATGTATATGTGGGAGGTATTTAGAGTAAAGTATATATAAATGACTTTGTAAAAGGGGGATAAATATGTATTCATCTATTATATCACTTGGATATTTAAAACTGTGTTTTTTTTAACCTTACAGTCTTTAGACCATTTCGAAGTGGAAAGATTAAATCTTTTTTTTTATCCCGTGATGCTGTTAAACGAAAAATTTTCATCCATAATGATTAAAACTCCTTCCGAAATAAACTTTCTACCGGAAAATTGCAGCTATACTACAACAGCTAAGCGAATAGGCAGCTAAACGGAATGTACCGTAGTATACTAATTTTCATTTAAAAATTCTATCGTTGCCTTAATCCACCCAATATTAATAATGAAACAAGATTTGTTGTACGAAAAATAATGACAAATATATAGTAGTTAAAGCACGATAAAGCAAAAAGTATGGTTAATAAGGATGCCTTAATTTAAACAGAAACAAAATTAATTTATGCTGAACTGACTATTTGTACTACTGTTTATATTTCCATTTGTTTACCCCGAACGACGTCTGGTGCTCTGACAGTTCTCTATGAAAAACATGGTTCAAAAAAATCAGCGTTTTTCGAGAACTATTTTTAAAATATTTTTCTTTATGACGAGATTACATATTTTGTGAGAATTAACAATTTTTTGTAATTTGTTTTCGAATCCTATGATGAGGTATATTTGGTAAGGTGTTAAACATCGGGTTTTTGCAAGAATTTAAATTTTATTGCAGATTCAGGTAGAATATTTGTACGGCAAAATTTTTCTTTAATGCGTGACAATTGTAGGACTAAAGTTAGCAAAACGCAGATTTTATTGCAGATTTTTACAGAATATCGCTCCGTTAACAACATTTGTTCCACAACTTTTTCAATCAAAGAATATTCTAAAAATGGGCGTGGCTTTATTAAAACCAAAGTTAAACAAGTAAGAAAGTCTAAGTTCGGGTAGAGCCGAACATTAAATACCCGGCGCAAGTATTAAATATATGTTTTTCACCTTTCCGAAAGCTACCGCTAGATGGTAAGCCGGGGTGTATCAAATTTGAGTAAATTAGCGNTGAATTATCTTCAGTAGTTACTAAAATATCGCAGTTTTCGTATTTCTGGAAATTACCGTTATATGGGAAGTGGGCGTGGTTACAGTCCGATTTCGCCCATTTTCAATACCAACCTACCTTGGATTAACGGAAACCTACGTACCATATTTCGTTGAGATATCTCAATTTTTGCTCGAGTTATCGTATACACGGACGGACGGACAGACGGACAGACGGACGGACAGACAGACATGGCTTAATCGACTTCTCTATTCATTCTGAGCATTTATGTATGCATTTGTCTATATCTATCTAGATTCGTTTTGGCTGTTACAAACAACCGTTATGTGAACAAAATTAATATACTCTTGTGCACAAGTGCGCTCGGGTATAAAAATGTAGACTTTATTGTGGATTTCGCTAGAATATCTATATGGATTGAAAAAGTTGTGGAACAAATATTGTTAACGAAGCGATATTCTGCCGAAATCCGCAATAAAATGTGCGTTTTGATAATTTTGGTCCTTAAAGAAATATCTTTCCGTACAAATATTATACTTGGATAGGTATTCTATCGGAATAAAATTTAAATTCCTACAAAAACCCGATGTTTAACACCTTACCAAATATATCTCATCATAGGCTTTCGAAAACCAAACTACAAAAAATTGTTGATTCTCACAAAATATGCCATCTCGTCATAAATAAAAATATTTTAAAAATAGTTCTTGAAAACGCCCATTTTTTTAACCACGTTCTTTTATAGAGAATTAAACAAGGATTACGATGGTATAATTTTACATCCCTAATTTACTGGTCTTCACTACGCAAATCAACTTCAAAAAGTTCAACTGTTAATAGATAAGTTAGCTTTAGGAAAATCTTGACCATCTTATATATAGCAATGTTAAGCCCGTTTCTTTAGCTTTCAAACGACGTTAAAATGAAGTTTCTACGATGAGCAGAACCCGATATATAATGATTTGAAGGAGTACATGATAAGTCAGAATCATGAAAAAATGCAAACTTTGACAGACCATATCTCCGAAGAAAAAAAAATCCTCGAACACGTGTTAGCTTATTTCATATATAGAACCCACAAAAAAATTTTGATTTGAATCGGAGACAGACATATTTTTTTTGACGAAATCCGTTCGACTTAAAAAAGAATGGCTCAAAAGTAGGGTTGCCAGATTCTGAAACGGAGAAAGGAGTACATTTCTATTTCCGATAGAAAAAAAGCAGTACAAAACATAAAAAAGGAGTAACATTTTTTTTGTGCAATTTATTACTACAAATTACCATTAATTAGGTACAAACAAAGATATCTTAGAAATCCTTTTCAAAGTAACAATAAATGTTAAAAATAAACAACTAAATTCTACAAAAGCATTCCAGACTCTTACTGAATGTGTGGCCATTTTTTAATTTAAGCCTTATAATTAATTAAATATTTTTCCAATTTTTATACACGAGCGCCCTGCACCCACCTGGCTACGATCATGCTTACACCTTTTCACTGTCACACTTAACTTTGCTTATTAAGTAGTGTTTGGCACAATATGAATGGCAAAGTACAGGGCGTAAAATAATAACTGTCGCACAAGTTTTTTGAAAAATAAAAGGGTCCTTTATAGATTTTGCGAAAACAAGTATTTTTTTGTTAACTTTCTAAATATTTTACTTTAATTTTATTAAATAGTTTTAAAATTTTAATCCTTATTTGCATTTGCCAGCCGTAGGAGATAAGTACATGTCTTTTCCAGGTGTATTTTTTCTTAGACTTTGTATAAAAAAATATAAAACAAGTAAGAAAGTGTAAGTTCGGGTGGAGCCGAACATTAGGTATTAAATATAGTTTTAGTCCTTTCTGAAAACTGCCGTTACATGGTAAGAAGAGTGGTTTTACCTCTATTTCTAACAATTTCGATCGTATGTTCAGTTATACTTAATGAGATAAACTGATATAGTCAGATGTGGGCAGTATCACGCCCACTTTCCGAAATTCTATAAAAATAATACTTATTTTCATGGGATTGTTGTTGGTATCAATTTCGAGTAAATTAGCGTGCTTAAATTTCGAAATATCAAAGTTTCAAGAATTTCTGAAATTTACCGTTATAGGAAAAGTGGGTGTAATTTTAGCCCGATTTCAATACTTTTTAAAGTTTTGGTTTTATGTGGTAAGCGAAATAATCGTACCAAGTTTGGTACAAATTGATCTAACGGTTACCGAGATATACGTACCTGGTCATAAGTGGGCGGTGCCACGCCCATTTGCAAATTTTATCATAAACGTGTTTTTTACTAAAGAATTACTGTAAATATCAATTTTGAATAAATTAGCTTCTGTATTTACTGATTTATCAAAGATTTCGTATTTCTCTAAATTACCGTTACATGGGAAGTTAGCGTGGTTATGGCCTCCTAGTCACCAATTTCGAGTCTTTTCGATCGCTCAGTATGAGGCCTTGTGTTGGACAAAAGGCGGAGTATAAAGGACCCAAATGGGGAAAATTAGCCTATTGTTACAGAAGATATGTAATAAAGTAACCGACGAAGACTTGCGTGCCACTTGCGCTTTTCTCTCAAAGTGTTTACCGCCGGTAAAATTTAAAAACGAATTAATAAAATTTAAGTAAAATCTGTGGATAATTAACAATAAACTACTTTTTTCGCAAAATCTATAAAGTTCCCTTTTATTTTTCAAAAAAACCTGTGCAACAGTTATTATTTTACACCCTGTATAAGATAAAATATTAATAGCTGGAAAAGGGAGTACAAAATAAGTACAAAACTAAGAAAGGAGTACATTTCCAGATATTTTTTTGGAGAGTACAAGGGAGTACATTGCAATAAAAAGTATAAGCAGTACGTCTGGCAACCCTACTCAAAAGCGAAAAGATAAATCTCCAAATTTTTTATTTGCTAACTAGGTTTTACTTTCGTTCACTATTTGCTTAAATTTTTTCACTAACTGAATAACCAGAATGTAGTACCACAGTCACAAGCTATTTCGCTAGCTACATAAGCCATAATACACCACAACCACAGCTACATATTGTGGGCAGTTTAGAGCATTTAGAATATTTTAACTTTTGACAGATCTTGCTACATACCACAGCATCATCAACTTTGGTTAGCCTGTAAAAGCTGATATTGTCGACAGGCGGCAGCCGCAAAATTAAAAAGAAATCTATTCTCGCCGAATTTCGTCGTCCCATTGGTTGTGTGCAATCTTATATGCCGCAGTGCGTTTTAATTTTGACACCGAACTTTTTTTCGACGATGTTTCCTCAGCGATTTAATTCTGTTTATAATTTTATAGTTCACTACAAAATTTAACGAAATTCTAACAGAGAAGTAGCGATGGCGACCAAATTGGAATTGTTTTTAATTTTAAAAGAGACGATTAAATCAGCACTTTGTATCAAAATTAATTCCTAAATCGTCGATCTCCGATTTTTGAAACTACCGTGTCTAAAGAACGAGGCAGGCCAAAAAAGGACTTTTCAGAAAGTTGCATTCGTACAGAAAAAGTACTGAGGAATCAACGTAAAAGAATTGCAGCCAATTTTGTGCTGGTTTATTAAGTCCAAAAAGTAAAAAAATTAGGGAAGCCCCATCGACATCCTCAGCAATCACTCCTTAATTTGCGGCTGCCGCCTGTCGACAAAATCAGCTTTTAGTGAAAAAATGTAAGCAAATAGACTTAAAAATATATTAGAATTAAAAATTTGGAGATTCATCATTTCCCTTTTGTATTTTATATTTTTCATTTGTCAATCAGGCGACGCGAATTAATTATTTGGTAGGTTTAAACAAAATGCAATTACTCCTAAAGTGATTCACTGGTTGAGGTGCCTGTGCGCACGATATGCATTCGGTAAGTTGCGGGTACTCCAGTAACAGAATGCAAATCGGTGCTTCATAACGATTACTGTCCCTTACTTAGTCAAACATATTTTCATATATATTAAAGTTCGTCGCAATTTTCGATTTTTGTCCAGCTAAATCGTCACTGTTGCCTTATGTGCGGCGGCTCCACTATGCAGCCATACGTATGTACCTACATACATATGTACGTATGTTTTTAGATATGTTAAGCTCCCTACCATACACGACCAGTGTTGCCAGAACTTTTTGGACGAACCGGCTAAATTGGCAAATAAACCGGCTAAAACCGGCTAAAAACGGCTAAAATGTTTCAACTAAATTTCACATGTTTTATTTACATAAATCACGAGTTAAAAGACTATTTCTTGGAGAGAAGTTACAAATTCGAACGGAAAAAATTTTGCCAGCAAGAATTTGCAATTAGGAAAAACATATGATTGTGGCACATGGTTGGATTTTTTGTCGACGATAATTTGAATAAACAAGTTCGTTAAATTTAAAAATTTACAAACTGGAGCGATTTTAAAATGAAAAATGTAAGTTAATACTTGTTTACTTAATTAATTTAGTTAATTCCAATGATTTGAAAGGTATTCGGCAAAAAAAAACTGTATTCTTAATCGGAATGCAATCTCAACCAGAGTCGATATAGTAAACCCGACAAAGAAATTTAAACGTATGTTGAAGAAAGTCGGACTGACAAGATATATACACGCAGATCCTGTTTTTGGCCGCTCTGAAAGAATTTTAAAAATTCTATACAAATTTCTTTTGTTTGAAATGCAACCGTGGACACTAGCTGGCAAAAAAACTTGCAAATTTGCGTTCGTACAGAAAATTGCAAGTTTCTCTACATGAGAGAGAATTCGGGAGCATTTTTTCTTACTATCTGATATTTTGAGTGACAATTCTCGCTGGATTTTCGACGAACAAACCTATTGTCTTCCCTTAAGGCCTTTTCAGACTGACCGATTCTCAATACACTCAAATAGAAACCAATACAGACAAAAAAACGCTGTAAAAATTTCCCTTCAATTTTAAGGCAGTAAAACAACGACCTTAAGTTAACAGTAACCGAGATCATCACAGTTACACAAAAGAACTGGTCAGATTTTTCAGAAATCCCTTCAATTCTGATGTAAAATATGATGCCAAAAGACCCCAGATCTCCCATTTTTATGACCGGTCATATGACCGGCAGATGTCTCGTAGGATTCCCAGAGAGTTTTGCTTTACATATAAAGTTGTGCTCTTTTATTTTCATTTTGATTCACTTCAGTGTTGGTGGCAAAAATGATGTTTTGTAATTTAGGCAGAAATCACTATCTGGGAACACAATATCTACATGTAATATTTATTCTGTTTGTTGGCACTATATCCAAACACAAACGCATCTTAAGTGTCTTAACAGTGAAACAATTTCTTATTTTCTAAGTTTGCGAATAAAACTTCACACTTAAAATTAAGACATTTATAACAAACATTTTATGAAGGAAATCCCTTCTTCGTTTAAAATAAAATTGTAGTTTAAAAAACTAAAACCTCCCTATTATAATTGCCATTCGTACTGTCATCAGGTATGTAACTTGAGAATAGAAAACGCTGCATCTTTTAGGCGCATCAATATTACATAGTTACATCCCGAGCTAATAAAAGGTAGTGTGAGGACCAAATATCCCTGAGGAATTTGGCCCACACAAATACCCGCCATCAAAACAACCAACAACACAAGTCATAGCAACACGAGTCATGGCAACACCCGACAGCACCTTCGGCGCCATGACAACGCAACATCACACAGCAACATGTAGCTGCGCGACCACGCAACATCAAGCACACAGCCTATTAAAGATAAAACACAGCCGATCAACAGTCAGTCAGCACGAGACTGTGCTCGTGAATATACGGCTACTGGCAAGAAGTGACTTCATCTGCACCGGCTCGAGTGTCGGGCTTGATTCCACTTCTGCAACAGCTGCTGGTAAGGTGATTTCTTCTGCATCGGCTTGAGTGTCGGGCTGAACGTCACCTTCCCAGTGGCAGCGCCACAAGCTACACACGCTCTCACCACAGCCTCTCGTGGCACCGCGTACGGGCGACACCCGCTCGCC
>NW_016161536.1:28581-34444 GCF_001687245.7 Rhagoletis zephyria
AGCGCCGCCCAACGGCGCGAGTGGGACTATACTCTCCGGCGTCATTAGCGCGGTACTCTCCGGCGCGAATAGAGCGCCACTTGTCGACGTCGCCAGAACGCCGCCCAGCGGCGCGAGTAAAACGTCACTCCCGGCGCCACCAAAGTACCACTCATCGGTACGCCTCACCTGCACTGCTGAGAGCACTACATCTCGACGCAACTGGAACGCTACTCAGCGGCGTCACCAGAGAGCTACCCACCAGCGTTGTTAGAACGCCATTCACCGGCAAGACCAGAGCGCAACCCACCTTACAAGAGCGCTACATACCGACGCGGTCAGAACACCGCTTATAGGCGTTAGCAGCGCGCGACTCAGCGGCGTCAGCAGAGCGCTGCCCACCAGTACCAAAGTCACGCCACTAAAGCCTAACGGGCTCATAACGGGACAAGGAGCCGTTACCCAGTCACTGCAAGTGACGCTACCGAATGTTTCAAATTATTGTTTGTTATATGTTCTTTTATAGAGATTAAGAAAAAATTAAGTAATAAGTTACGGTCTACCAGAGCCCGACACTACAAATTCATTGTAACGAACCCTGGACACGCTTCGTTACAGTAGGTATAAAAAAATAAGCGAAATCGGCCCAATTTCATACAACCCTGCCTGAAATTTTCTCCACGATAAGGCCAGGGGCCACCTCTAACAGATTTTGGGTCGCTTAGTCAAAAATGGAAACATATATACATATTTGAAATTTAAGAAAACAAGGCAAATAGCAAAATCGGCTAAGAACGGCTAATTTTTTTCTGGAAAACGGCTAACAAATCGGCTGCCGGCTAAATCGAAATTTCTCCGGCTGTTTGCTATCGCAACCGGCTAAATCTAGCCGGAAAACGACTAAAATGGCAACACTGTACACGACTAAAGCAAACTCCAATACATTCAAACAAAAATTGCTATTTCACCAACACACTCAAAGCCACACATTAAAATTTTGTTTTCGTTCAATTCGCACAGATTCTTTTTCACATTGCTTCTTCTATAAAGGTTCATGTGTGAAAAAGAGACCACAATATGGAAAATTCTTCAATTTTCTTATTAATTCTTTATTCCCATTATTGACGTTTGCCATTTTGCACGTGAAGCTAACCTAAAATTGTATTCAACATATTTTATTGAGCTCGAGGCCGTTTTTTAATGAAAATTTATTGTGGAAAAGCAACAATAATTTGAAAAAATGGTAGAAGTGATAGCTATCCACAATAAATTTTCATTAAAAAACGGCCTCGAGCTCAATAAAAAAAAAAATGTTGAATACAATTGTTATAAGGCCAAAAAAAACAAAAAAAAACAAGCTTACCTAAAATTTTAATTTAAAAGATTTTCTGAAGCGAGCGATTGCATCTGATGGGAAGTTTTGTATTTTTCATCAAAAATAAATAAAATTAAATAAAAGAACACTCCAAGGTTAAAGAAATTTATAAAGTGGTACTGAAAATGCAAAAACGCCATTTTGCTAATTGCTTGAGCAAGGAGAAGAAAACCTTTGAGGAAAATGTAAAAAATATATAAAAGGCTCTTTTAACTTGCGCAAGTAACTGAATTAGAGGAAATTGGTGCTGCGGGAAGTGGAATAAGTGATAGTGACTACATGGAAATACATGGTGCCGAATGTGTGGGTAGTGCGTCCAGTGTTAGTGGTGAAGATTTTGTGCCCGAATGTGAATTAGGATATCTAGTAGCTATGGAGAATAGCCAAAAATAAAAAAGTGTAGAACTAAAAGCATGGGCATTACGTAGCAATATTTCCCAACATGACTTAGGCGATTTGATTCAAACTTTTGGACGTATACGAGTAAGCGAGTTGCCGCTTTCCGCAAAGACTCTTTTGAGTACTCATAGACGGAAAGTTGAAGTAAAGTCCATTCCAAATGGAGCCTTTTTGTATATGGGTATTCAAAATCATTTTAATTCAGACTCATTTCACAATTTAAATAAAAAATCTGAAGCCCTAATAGATGTAGGCATCGATGGTCTTAAGCCATTTAGCAGCTCAAATCGAGTTCTATGGCCAATTCTGGGGTCGATAGTGGGTTTTAGTGAAATGCGTCCATTTTTAATAGCATGCTTCTCTGGACTTAAAAAACCAGAAAATATCGATGACTTCATGAAAGATTTTTGCGAGGAAGTAAAAATACTAAGAGCAAGTGGCTTGAGAGTAGGTTCGGAAGAAAATGTAAAGAAATTCAACGTGCGCCTTTTTACTTGCGATTCCCCAGCTCGATCTTTCATCAGTGGTGTTCAATATTTTAACGGAAGAAGTGGTTGCCCAAACTGCCATCAAGAGGGCAAATATGTCCAGAGAAGAATGACCTTTTCAAAGGAAATTGGCGAGCGACGACTCCTTTACCTTGCGAGCAGATTTGTCGCACCATAGCCCTGAGTTCAAGGAACAGGAAAGTATTTTAGAGAAAGCCGACTTCAATATGGTTTCGCAATTTCCCCTTGACTGCATAGGCCTAGTAGATTTAAGTGTAGTTAAAAAATTGTTAAAAATAATTATTAAGAACGAAAATATTTCGAAAATGAACGAAAAAATCGATTTCTTTGCTGAGCACGTTCTTTCCGAATGCGGTAGAATATCGAGAAATCTGGGAGAACTTTGGCATATTGTACGGTGAAGAGCTAATCAGCTTTAACATTCATGGTTTTCTCCATTTAGCAGATTGTGTGAAACAGTACGGCCCCCTTGCAAATTTTTCAGCTTATGAATATGAATATCATATGCAATCTCTAAAAAAAACTTATTAATAAACCGAACTAAATTCTCCAACAACTGTATTTGAGACTTGGGAAGAGGCAAGGACAAGAACTCATTTAGAGTTTTCAAAAAAATCTAATTCTTTTCAAATAGATGTTAAAAAAGAAAGAAATTCCTTCTGTTTTTGTAAAGAATTAGGACCGGTAAAAATTGTTAAATATTCTCAAACGAATAAAGTAGTTTGTCGAAATTTTAAAGTATTGGAAAATGTATTTGAACTTCCCCTAGAATCATACTCTGGATTAGGTATTGTCTTAGCAAGCCAGTTAAGCGATGAAGTAATTGAAGTAACAAAAGAATCTCTTGAACATAAATAATTTTGCATTCCACGTCAAGGGCACTTCATACTTATTCCGTTTCTGCATCAACTTTTTAAAGAGTTTTTCAACTAATATGTTTTAATTTGAAAAAAAAAAAACAAGTATATTGTACATTTGTTTTATGCTGTCTACAATCAACCCAGCAATGGCATCGACATCAGTAAAAGGTGAGAAATATGAAAAATCTATTTAAAGCATTGTAGATTTAGGAACATATGTATATTTAATAAGTTTTTCGCTTCCAGGAAGTACGAACGTTGGCATGCTAATGACGAAGTGCAAAAGAAACAGCCCTCAATCTAGAATGAACAATTCGACGACACACCAACCGATTACGCATCAACCGGATTTACCGTCGATTTCGAGTACTTCGAAAATGTATTGAGGCTATTGAAAGAAGTAGTACAGAAGCAAAACCAGCTGAAGCAAAGATTAAACAATGAAGTTCGTTTTTTTTTAATTTTTTCATATTACTCTATATGTATTATTTATTATAACAGTAAATGTCTATTTAATTTATAACATCTAGATGGTGACAAAATCGTAGTTTGCTGCCCACAACAAAATGTTGTGCGAAATGAAGATAGCAACAAAGAAAATTGAGGTATGTGTTTGGAAGATGACAGGCGAAGCTAGCGACCCCCAATAATGGACGAAATAGCGAGTATGATGCCTATGACAACGATGGCCGCCGTACTCGAAGTGGAGGAAAAGTTGGCAGGCCCGAATTTCACCCAAGCTATGGTATTGACTAGAACACTTCAATCTCGAATTTAAAATTTTTAATCATATTTATATTTCAGAAAACGTATCTCCCCAAATAAAAGGTGTATCTGACGACGTTGACGTTGTAGTTAAACATTTGTTTACATACAAATTGTTAGATAGTTTCAACTTGGGGGGTAAGTGGCAAAAGCGTGCCTTGGCGGAGCTGACTTTGGTTGCCAAAGTGCTAAGTGGTATATCATCAACACTATTAAAGATTTTTGCATTTTCTTAACCTTCATCTCTTTCCTTTACAGATATTTACAAAACTCTTGGCTTTGCCGGCCTTGAAAGAATCGTGAGAAAATCAGTTAAGCTCAGTCACAATCGATTGAGACAAAAAAAAATAAATTCTAAAAAATAAAAATAAATAGATTTTTTTCTTATATTCATCTTATTATTCCTTTTTCTTATTGTTCCTGTCTTTATGTAAGCTATGTTTCTTTTAACGTTTTAAAATGATTTTTTTTTAATTTTTTAATTTAATATACACCTACGAGTCTGCGTAATTTTTAAGGTGTACCAGTCTTTTAAATTTGTTTGTTTTTCCTTTTGGATTTGTTTTGTTTGTTTAATATCTCTATTTCATTGGTTAAATTATAATTTCTGTTGTTATTCCTCCCTGTTGTGCTAAAAAAGATGTTTGTAAATCTTATTGTACTAATGCTTCAAATTGAAATAAATTGAAATTGAAATTAACAGCAAAAGTCGCATACACCATTACTTTTTTAAATTTCACAATATTTTACAAGCTAAAATTTTTTTGTTATTTTTTTTATACAAATATCGATCATGCTTAGAACAAAATCATATAAACCAAGGGCCAAGTTTTATACAAATTGAGATAAGAAAAATTCAACGAATTAACATCAAAACTGGCATTTATCTAATCAAATTTCAACTACGCAGTGTTATGGCCTTTGTTTTTTTTTTGTCGGAAAACAACGCGTGCAGAAAACAACACTCAGACTCCATACTAAATACCGCCCGTTAAATTAAAGTTTAGTTTAATATTGTGTAAAATTGAAGTTGCTATGAAAACTGATTAAAAAGTTGAAAATTTTGATTGAAATTCGTTGAGTTTTCCTTAATTTTATATAAAGTTTGAAACCTTGGTTTATATGGCATTATTCAACGATAATCCATACTTTTATAAAAAAATAAAAAATTACAAAAAATTCAGCTTGCAAAATATTGTAACATTTGAAAAAGTAATGGTGTATGCAGACTTTTTCTGTTAAGTGTATCTACATACAGAAATCTTAATCTCATATGGTATAAGAATCTACATACCTTTGTGTAAAAATTTATAAAATAATTTGTAATATTTATTACAAATCTCGAAAATTAAATTTCTTGGATGTCAGTTATGTGTAACTAATCTGTCCGTTATGCCTAACCAGTTCCACATAACACGTTTTCACGTTATGCCTAACTCGTTATACATAAAATTTTCTTTCTTTAGGCTTCAATAATTACAAATAACGTTTCTTTACTTTAGGCTTAACTAGTCACACATAACATGCTTTCACGTTATGCCTAACTCGTTACACATAACATTTTCTTTCGTTAGGCTTAACTAGTTATACATAACATGTTTCTTCAAAATGTATAATGGAAGTGGGTTTACGCTTGTTGTTGTTGTTGTTGTTGTAGCGGCTACAACAACCCCGCCCAGATCGGTTGGTATCTCAGTCGTTGTCGTCAAGTTCCACTAACGGCAACCCTAGGAAGCGTGCAGCTTCTGTGGGATTTGTCCACAGGGACAAGGCCGTTAGGGTTGTCGGGTTTTCCGGGCATGGGAAGAGATGTTTCGAGTCATGTGGGGTCTCTCCGCATGCCGGACACTCATTCGGCACATCCTCATTCAACCTACTCAAGTAGGAGTTCAGCCTGCTGCAGTAGCCAGAGCGAAGTTGTGCGAGTGTGTAGCGTGTCTCCCGAGGCAGATGAAGCTCCGTCTCGTCTATGTCCG
>NW_016161536.1:35758-50568 GCF_001687245.7 Rhagoletis zephyria
GGGGTGGTATGCCTAGAACGGCATTCACAGGTCTAGAGTCTACATAACTCGAGACATAGGTCCGGTGTTTGGCGGAGGCAAAGTCGGTTGGTTTATCAATCGAGATGACTATGGGTAGATGGTCTGATGCTAGAGTCAGCATAGGTCGCCACGTTATGCTGTTTATCAGACCAGCGCTGACTAATGTGATGTCTGGCGAGCTACTGCAGTTACCCATAATCCTGGTGGGTATACGCTTCACATAATTCGGTTATACCTGCGATAGAAAGAGACAAGAAATCGCACGTACAGGTAACATCCTGTTAGATTTTCCATATCGCCCTTAGGAAATTAACGTAAACATTCTATGGGAATAAAACATGCATTTATGTTACACCTCTGCGTTACATGATTCGTTATGACACGTAGTGTTCTTGTAGGGAAGTCAAATCAAAGTTATTTTGTTTTTGTTTTCTTCGCTATTCCCGTCGCTTTGCTGGCTGCTCATGTGTGTGTATGTTTGTACGTGTGTTAAGCTACAATGCAAAAACCCGACTACTCCACGTGCTCATGTAAAGAGTAGCGCGGTTACCCACGAACGTGTACGTAGCGTAGCGTAGAAGTACGTAGAAACATACCAAGTTTGCTGTTGATAGAAAGAGAGAGATGCTACGTCTACGTCACGGTCATGCGGTGGTGAGTTTTTGTTAACACGCAGCTGTCATAAGATAGATCGTGTCAGCTGACACGTTCTCCGTTTTTACGTCCGTGGGTAACTGCGTTTTATGGTTCAAGGAGTACCCAAAATTAACCAAAATGCATATCGCCACTTAAAGTACAAAACCGTGTATCAACAAAATTCAAAACCGCGTATTAAGATAATGCAAAACCGCATATGTGAGGTTGCATAAATTATTTTCTAGAGAGTAAAACTCTCATATTTCAAAATGGTTCTCTTTTTTATAAAGCAATCGCATTTCTAGCTAGTATGTATATTTTAGGACGAATAGATAAGGATTGAACCAAGAGCTTGTGTGAGCAAATAAAATTTTTCACAGCAAATGTCAGTTACGCGGTTTTGCAGAATGACGATACGCGGTTTTTTTTACTTTAAACGACGATATGAAGAATGTGGTCCAATTAACATTGCCATGTCCTAGATCTGGACCATATACTCCAGCTCTGCATTACATCAGAGTAGCACAAAACTTCTTCAAGGGATTACTCCATGGAGTGTCTACCTCTCGGCAACACAGCGCAATAAACATCGTATAGGCATTACGATCATTAAAACTCGAGCAATGATCGGTTAACAATGAGCTGGTGTAGAAACTAGGGATGTTGCGAATGTGGAATTTTAGACATCCGCGGATGCGAGTGCGGGTGCGGATGTTTAAAAGCTAACATCCGCGGATGCGAATGCGAATGCGGATGTCAAATATTTTTAAGAAATAAATAAAAAATGGAAAAGTTAGTATTTTTTAATGTATTTTATTTATTTGGTACTTAATTTAAAAAAATTGAATATTGTATTTAAGAAAGAGTAATTTTGCTGCCTTTTCGGGTCGTAAATCAAACCTGCGCTACCAAATAACTACTCGCTCGAGGCGACAAACTTGAAAAACTTGAATCTTGACAAAATTGTAAATTCTTTTCGATTGACGCTGCACCAGTTGAGAGCACTTTCAGTTATATTTCTTTTTTTATTGCGTTGCAATAATTCCTTTTTGAGAATTGCATCGGGGCTGCAAATGTCGGATTTATCCTCCTGACTTTCATCTACACGATCTAGAATCATGGCAAGATCGTTGTTTAAACACCGTTGTGTTCCAATTTGGAGAACCAATTATTTTGGTTGTTTCAGAATTTGGAGAACCTGTTACGTCATCAGCGTTTTTCGATTTAAGTTTTTGTAATTTATTTTTAATCATGTCTTCTGTGACTGGTTTCCAGCAGAATTAGTTTAAAATCTTCTTATATTGTTAAAAAGGTACCTCGTTTTTTATAATNAGGCCACCGTTACTCCCCGATGCGGCCCGGTGTCGGAAAGGCGCCGTTCGAATACAGCCGGTTTATACCCTCCTGGCTGCAAACCGTCCAATAGGCACGGTGTCGCTTAACACCCTGGATTAGGAGGTGGCAGTTCTTGGTCACTGTTCTCCAGCAGCCCAAGTCTAGAGAGAAGGTAGCGCGGAGGTCTGCACATCCGCGTTACCTCAAACCAGAAGAGGGCTGGTTGGTGATGCAGCTAAGCCCCCGCACCAACGACAAGGTGCCTGCCCTAGCGAGGGATCAGATTTGCTTAGTTCCCGGGTGACTTCATGGAAAGGTTCACCTGTAATGAACAGCTAGTTGCAGGCAGTCACAATTAAATACTCACCGCTGTCGATACCATAAGCCATCAAATCCGTTTTGTTGTTCCATTCCATGCGCTCAATGTGTTTTGATATTTTAAGGTGAATGAACGCAAATTTTCAACATATCATTAGTACTATATTAAAAGGGCGTATTTCACATTGTCGCTGAAATGCAAAAAACCACAACTAACTAAATTTGTTTATTGCCTAAACCGATGTAGGGACTTCTGATTCGATGAAATGCGTCATAATCAATAAAAAAGTGAGTTTTGGATTTTTAGTTAGTTACGGCTTTTTGCATTTCAGCGACGATGTGAGTTAAGCCCTTTTCATACTATACTAATGATATATTGCATGCCAAGTCCCACTCCTCAACAGTTATAAAATTTGCCTTGAATTAATTCTTATTTGATTTGTGAACTCGGCTGTCAACTTATTCACATATAATTTTTTCTCTATTTCGATGCTCATTTTGACAATTTAAACAAAATTAAAATAAATGTTGTTGTTTTCGAGCTGAAAGACTAATAAAAGGAAACACGGAACTTAAGCATAATAAGTTTTATGAGAAAAATAATAATTACACTTTTCTAAGAAAAAGTAGAAAAAAACTAGCCCAGTTTTATCAACAGACCTTTGACAAATAATATTCGATAGTTACATAATTAAAGGTAATCATTTAACGCGTAAATAGTCGACTCTCTTTATAGCTAGCCGTTGAACATTTCCGCTGTAAATACCGACTATTATCTTATTCTTTGGCTTTAAATTACGAAAGAAGGGGGACGTAGGGGGACAGTCTTAACGTAGCATCTCCACAGGCACAAAATGTTGGCTACAATTTTTTGTTTGCCAGATATACGTTTTATCAGTGCACCTGCGCAATATTCGCATTCGCAAAAGCTCCGCATTGATTATTGCGAATGCGAATGCGATTGCGAATGTTAATGCGGAACTTCTGCGGTTGCGAATGCGAATACGAATATTCGCAACAACCTTTGTAGAGCCGCGAGTTGGGCCGCTGCTGCATCACAGAGCAGCATTTTGTAAGTATGGCTGACTTCCAAAACGTATAAATACAATGTATGCATTCTGTTATACTGCTTTATTCAAACTGTTTGTATATGCAGAGCTGCGACACATTGCAACCATATACATTACATATTTTAAATATTCAATATAGCAATGAAATTTTTTTTTTAAATTTACCATTTCTAAAAAACCAATGGTAACCAATAACAAACGAAGCATCAACTTTGTTTCTGATGCGCTGATTGCTCGAGCGATGCGTTTTCATAGATAGATAGATAATTAATAGAGGCATGCACTGCGACCAGCAGGTCTATTGTGCCCTCAACCATTTACAGTACCTCATCTAATCCTAGAGAGCCCAAAAATTTGAGATCCCCAGGGATTAGCGATTGTATTGCTTCGTTACTTGGCCAGTAGTGGCCCAGGTACCTCTCCCGTCTTCTCGCGACCGCCGCGCATTCGCTAAGCAGGTGGACGGGAGTCTCCTCGGTCACGTCGCAGAAACGACGTTTGACCAAATCCCTAGCTTGTGTAGGTGGCCTTTCAGTCTGCAGTGACCCGTCAGAAAACCTGTTATAATCCTTAGTTTTCCTTTGGATAGATTGATAATTGCCCTGTACCTCGTAAGGTTGTAGCCTCCAAGTAGGTGTTTTGCTTGACGTAAACCTGTAGTGTTACGCCAGTGTCGTTTCCTTTGTATGTTCCTTTCCTTCCTGAGCTCCTCCTTGATTGTACTAGGTCCAATCGCTAGGAAGGGCTCAGGCCCTATAGGCGACGAGGCGGCCGCCATTCTAGCTAGTCGGTCCGCTTTCTCGTTGCCCGCGACTCCTATGTGTCCTGGTACCCAAGTTAATTGGATTTCGTTGTGCTCCGTCAGGCTGTTGAGCCTATTTATGCACTCAAAAACCAAGGACGACTTGACCTCAAATGCTGAGAGGGCCTTGAGTGCCGCCTGGCTGTCGCTTAATATTAAAATTCTCTCGTTACGGTAATTCCTACATAGATTAATCTGCGGGTATGCCCCCATAGGTACCGAGAGCTGTAGCCTCGGCCCGTAGACGCCAGCCCCAATGCCTTCCGGAGTCTTCGAGCCGTCTGTGTACCATTGCAACGAGCTCGATTGGATCAGCCTCTCCATGAGAGAGGTGCTCCAGGTCGCCTTGGTGCAAAGCTCTATTTTGAAATTCCTGTCAAAGTTAACCACCTTAGGCCTGTCGTCTCTGGGGAGTAAAGCTAGCGGAACTTGGGAGCCTAGCTTGTCTCTGTTCCTTAATGATATGGTTTTGCCCCTGCCAAAGCCTTCCCTCGGGAAATTTAGTACAGTTCGCTTTGCAGCCTGTTCTATGGTAAGGTGCAGCGGCTCGAGCTCGAGAATCACCTCCAGCGCTGCCGTCGGACATGTGCGCATTGCCCCCGTAGTGCATACACATGCCAGACGTTGAAGCTTGGTGAGGGATTGCCTCACCGTGGTGAGGGTGGTTCTCGAGGCCCAAGCCACTGCTCCATAGGTGACTATTGGTCTAACTATCATGGTATACATCCATCTCAGAATCCTGGGACTGCAGCCCCAGGTCTTTCCTGCCAGGCGTTTGCATACCATTAGTGCCCTCGTAGCTTTGGAAGTGACCGCGTCAACATGTGCCTTCCACAGAAGTTTAGAATCCAGGGTTAGTCCTAGATATTTAACTTCGGTGGCGACGTTGATGGCGACCCCATTCAAAGAAATGTTCCTCATGCCTGGAAGCGTTCTTCTTCTAGTGAAAGGGACAATAACCGTTTTAGAGGGGTTGATGCTGAGGCCCATGTCCGCGCACCAGCCTCTTGCCAGGTTTAGTCCCCTTTGCACTATGTCACATAGAGTGCTCACGAACTTTCCTCTGGCGATAATCACGATGTCATCCGCATAGCCTTGGCAGCGGATGCCATTGTCCGTGAGAATCCGTAGAAGTTCGTCCACAACTAGGCTCCACAGGAGAGGGGATAAGACTCCTCCCTGCGGGCAACCTTTTGTAGTTTTTAACTGTACCACGCTGTCCCCGATATCGGTTTCAGCGATTCTTGAATTTAGTAGCCTGGCTATCCACCTGCGGATCGTTGCCTGCACATTGCGTTTTTCGAGTGCCCGGTCGACACTGATATGAGAGGTGTTATCAAACGCCCCCTCAATGTCGATGAAGGCACAGAGTACTGTTTCCCCACACTCAAATGCATCTAGTACTTCCGTAGATAGGGTGTACAGTGCGGTGTCCGTAGACCTGCCCACTCTGTAGGCATGTTGGTCGGGGTGTAAAGGCACCTGTTTAAGGGTGCTGTTCCTGATTTCATGGTCGATCACCTTCTCCATCGCCTTAAGCAGGAAGGAGGTAAGGCTTATCGGCCTGAAGGACTTAGCTAGAGAATAATCTCTCTTTCCTATCTTCGGGATAAAAATGACCCGAGCCCTTTGCCACGCCTCGGGGATGTGAGCGAGCGCTAGGCTAGCCCTCATGATGTTCACGAGGTGTGGAAGTAGGAGCTCCTTGCCCTGCATCAGCAGCACTGGACTGATGCCATCCACCCCCGGGGATTTATACCGGTCAAAGGAGTCCAACGCCCAACAGACTGATCGGTGGGTAAATAGACTCCTAGCCAGCTTCCAGTCCACCGGGGACGGCCTGGTCCGTCGGCACGGTGCCTCTCCCGAAGTGGGAGTGGCATCCGGGAAATGGGCCGAAAGCAGGGCAAGTGCCCTTTCCTCTTCGTTGCCTGAGTACGTGCCATTGGCTAGCTGGATTGCTAGTCTGGTATCTGTATGGTCCCTTGCCAAGGCCTTGTGTAGCCTGGCAGCTGAAGGAGTCGATGAGATGCCCTCACAGAACTTCCTGAAACTGTCGCGTTTAGCCCTCCTGATTTCTTTACTGTAGTTAGTTAGACTTGCTGAATACTCATCCCAGCGCCCTGTGCGCTTTGCTCTATTAAATAGCTTGCGTACCTCCTTTCTGAGCACCGATAACTTCCGAGACCACCAGTTGGGCTGCGCCTTCCCTCCTGGTTTTGTCTCCGGGCAGCTTGAGTGAAAGGCATCTACAATGGCGCCATTTAACTCATTGACGGTGCTCTCTAGGCTCATGCAGTTAGTGTACCTGTTCCTGGACTTAATTCCAGTTAGGTTTGACTCTAAAGTCTCGCTGTACTTTGTCCAGTCAGTTTTCCTGGGGTTCCTGTTTGCCTGCCTAGTTATGACCTCTACTCCCAGTGCAAACTGGATAATCCTATGGTCTGACAGTGAGGGCTCCGATGAGACCCCCCACTGGGTGACCAGAGGGCTAGCCAGTCTGTTGCTAAGCGTGATGTCTAGTACCTCCTCTCTAGCCCTCGTTACAAATGTCGGTGTTTGGCCAACATTGTGGATGCTTAGTTCCTCACTTAAGATGTACTCTAGGAGACACTCACCTCTGCGGTTCGTATCCGTGCTGCCCCACTCGACATTGTGGGCATTCGCATCGCACCCTATGATGAGGTGGAGCCGTCTCTTCCTGCAGAATTCTACTAGCTGCTGTACCTCTTGCGGAGGGGCGTAGTTGCTGTCCCCCGGGAAATAAGCCGCGGCAAACACCACCTCTAGGCTTCTGCCACTTAGCGAGAGCGACGTCTGCACCGCGACCAAGTCCTGTGTTAGAAACTCTGTAATGCAAAAGTAATCAATGTTCTTCTTAAGCACCACACATGCTCTGGGCCTCTCGCAGGAGAGGTCCCAAATTACCTTGTTGTTGTTGTGGTTGAGGCCCCTAACCTGGCCTCTGTAGGTCCACGGCTCTTGGATCAGTAGAATGCCCAGGTCATCCGTGGCGAACCTGCTGGAGATGACCGCCGAAGCAGCTACCGCATGATGCAGGTTGACCTGGGCTACTGCCAAGCGACGCGTGGTCATAGTTGGGGCTCGTCGAGATCGGAGAGCTGTAATTCGCTCTCGCTTCTCCTATCGAGCTCAAGTCGCCTAAAATCGATGCCTGCTAGCAACTCCTGCGTGGATGGCACGTCTTCCGCTGGCTTGGTGGTGGTGGCTGGCTCGGACGTGCTTGCTGGAGTTGGTGTCTGGGTGAGGGGTAGCTGACTGAGGGGTGGCTGTGCGAGGGGTGGCTGTTCCGCCGGTAAGGTCGAGGTTGACTGGGTCGCCTGGGCAGCGGAGGAGTCGGCAGCCGCCTCGATTTGGGTCTCCTGCGACTCCGACTCCTTGCTACCTGTCGCCTTTTGTCGCCACGGCCTCACCGTGACGAAACTGAACCTATAGTTTAGGTTGAAGCCAGCCCTCTTGATGCTGACGTACGATTCCTCATCTATGCCCAGAAATAGTCTGAGCCCGTTCTCCTCTACGGAGCTGGACACTACCTTCCACGCAGAGATGTGGATGCCCTCATTCTGCGCTTTTAGTAGCCCCAACGCAAACTCCGCCGACTTATCGGCGCTGCTTGGCAGGAACACCGTGATGTTGTGCACTGGAGGGATGTCATCCCCCCTCTTCGTGCACATCTCGGGTCCCTTCCAGCCCTCAAGTGCCGGTGCTTTCTTCACCAGCCAGGTTCCTGTTCTCCACCAGGAGCATGCCGGATCTGAAGTACACACCACAGAACACCAGCGGGTGCGACCATCCTTTGAAAACCTCTTCCATGATGGCATCCTGGAGTCTGGTTAGGTCTTCCGAGCTCAGGGCAGCAGCTGTTGTCGCTGTGGCCTGCTCTTCTGCTTTTCAGCAGGTGCGGGTAAGTGTGCCTGTTTGTTGGGCCCGCTCTTCCACCTATCGGCGGGTGCGGGTTTGTCGCCTTTCCTGTGTCTCTCACGTCCCTCATTCTCAATCTCCATTCTGACCTCTGCCATGGCTCTTCAACTGAGGGCTTGCCTTGCCCGAGGTACCGGAGGTACCATTTAACCCCGGAACCGCTTAAGCCCTCGCGAAGCCGATCGTCTAGGGACCCCGGTTGACCTGGCCGCGGCATCGGAGGAGGCTTGGCCCTGCGGTGCTTCCTACTCCTTTACTTCTGCCACCCGGAGTCGTCGGACGCTGCTGAGGCGCTGCTGCTGTGCGACCTATGGAGTCTCTCTTTCTCCGCCCGGTGACCGCTTTCGGAGCGGCGCCGGCTCTTGGAGCGCTGTCAGCTCTCTGAAAAATCACGCGATGATTACAAATTTTCGCCTGCGGCGCTTCTCTTTTTTTTTTATATATTGGGGGTGTTTAACCCCATACCCTCCTTTACTACTAATTCAACGCTGAGCAGGAAAATGGGTACGATAAAAACTATTCTCTTTTATTGTTATTTTCTTAGATGTGGCAGCACTCTTCTAATGTCAGTGTGAAACCATGGTTGAATCAACAGTTCTGTATTCACAATGTGCGTATACATATATAAGTGCGTGATAATTATAAAAACTTACTTAATTTACTAAAAATACATCATAAATGTAAAAAATATGTTTACATTTCATTGTGCGGGGTTTTAATGCAACTATTTTGCCGAAATGTGTACATAAATGTAGTGTTTATTGTGTGAAATAGCGCCGAGAGGTTAGTTCAATTTACAAACTTTAACAACAAATAACTTAAAAAGCGGCTAAAAGTATATATATTTGCAATCAGGAGAACTCCCCCTACCCCCCATAGCTACTTTTTTTTTGTACGCGGGGGATGCCATTAAAATTTTCCCCAAATGTATCTGTTCTCTCATGGTCCAACCAGCTTTCACAAGCAAATTTGAACAGAGATTGATTGCAGTTTTTGTACATTGAGTTCTATTTGTGGAGAACTATGCGAGCTCCGCCATGTGTGCTATGGTGGATTACAGCTCTGCCTGCTCTCGCCATTGGGCTTTTAAATTGAACTATTATATCAAAATTAGGAATGTCTAAAGCTTTATTATTATCCACCCAAGTCTCCGAAAGAATTAGAAAATTCGACGATGATGCTATTCTGTCTAATCGAAGATCCTGTGCATGAGTGCGAAACTTTGGCAATTGAAGGTAAACCGAGGCCATCCTTTACTTGCAATATAAAATCATATAATACTTTTTCAATTGTTTCAAGTCGATTCAGATGCAGCCTTTGAAATTCAGCTTGCAACTCAATTGTGCTCTCCGACCATGATACAATTCTCTATAATCTGTTTTTGTTTTTTGAAACGAGATGTAGCCCTGGACTCGATGTTAGATAAAGTGACGAACAGGAGCTGTTGAGCGTATACGATTTCACCAATTGACCTCGTTATCCCACACGCAGAGACCAGGGGAAAATGGTCACGCTTTACCATTACTGTTTTATCAGGTACCAATGCTATAAAGGATGTTCTGCGATCTATTGGTACCACCAGTGGAGAAAGAGGCTGACTGCGAAAACGTCAATTGCTTTGCATACGTATACACCATAATGTCCCATAACGCCGAACTACAAAATGTTGACAACGTATACTTTTCCAAAACGCATTCGAAAAGTTATCGAAACGCATCGCTAGAGCAATGAGCGCATCAGAAACAAAGTTGATGCTTCGTTTGTTTTTGGTTAGCATTGGTGTTTTAAAAATGGAAAATTCAGCAAAAATTTTTCATTGCTAAATTTAATATTTAAAATATGCAATGTATAAGGTTGCAATGTTGCACCCTGTATTTACAAACAGTTTGAATACCGCAGTATAACAGTTTCCAAACATTGTATTGATACGTTTTGGAAGTCAGCCAGAGGTGCTTTTGTATAGATGCCGCTGATTTTTTCACCAGTTTGGGAGAATCAGGGACTTCCAGCCATAAACGAGCACACAACACACAAACTTTTATCAGCTTATTGGCCATTCTGCAAAAATCGTTGGACAATCTGGTCCATTTGTGCTATATTGGATTATATAGGCTGACTTCCATACGTACAAAGTATAATGTTCCATAACGCCGAACTACAAAATATTGACAATGTGAATGATAGAATACAAGATTGCGCCAATCGAGCTGAGAGCAGCTGGCCGTAACGTCAAAATATACCAGAATGAGAGAGCAAGACGAACTCGACAAGAAAAAGAGGAAGCATCGAACAAAAGGCAGTGTTGCCAAGTTTTGAATTTGCAAAAGCACCAAATTTTTATTGGTGTATTTTAAGGACTTCATATGAATACATAATTTTATTGTAAGGATGCAGATTCAAATTAATAAAAATCAATGTTTCTTGCACAACGGTCGATTTCTTCTGGCATGATTGAAGGTGCTGCACATATTTCGTTGTCGCTTATGATTGTCACTGTGCCATGATTTTGTTTAAATTTTTGTAAAACTGCTTACCACACTTACGATTGCTATAAATTTTGCTTCCATTTTTTTAAGATTTTCTAATTTGATGCCTTCAAACTAAAAACAAAAGCACCAAAAACGCACCAAGCACAAGCACGTTTTGAGCCCACTAAATTTGGTGCGAAAAGCATCAAGTAGGCAACAGTGAATGTAAGCAAATGTATTTTATGACGTCAGCGATTGGGTGGATGCTGTCAAATCGACGAAGAGAGGGTTAGCGGTCCGCGAATGGCGCGACCTTTATTTTATGGATCGTGGACAATGTATACTTTTCCAAAACGCATCTGAAAAGTTATCGAAACGCATCGCTCGAGCAATCAGAGCATCAGAAACAAAGTTGATGCTTCGTTTGTTATTGGTTACCATTGGTTTTTTAGAAATGGTAAATTTAAAAAAAAATTTCATTGCTATATTGAATATTTAAAATATGTAATGTATATGGCTGCAATGTGTTGCAGCTCTGCATATACAAACAGTTTGAATAAAGCAGTATAACAGAATGCATACATTGTATTTATACGTTTTGGAAGTCAGCCATACTTACAAAATGCTGCTCTGTGATGCAGCAGCGGCCCAACTCGCGGCTCTACAAAGGTTGTTGCGAATATTCGTATTCGCATTCGCAACCGCAGAAGTTCCGCATTAACATTCGCAATCGCATTCGCATTCGCAATAATCAATGCGGAGCTTTTGCGAATGCGAATATTGCGCAGGTGCACTGATAAAACGTATATCTGGCAAACAAAAAATTGTAGCCAACATTTTGTGCCTGTGGAGATGCTACGTTAAGACTGTCCCCCTACGTCCCCCTTCTTTCGTAATTTAAAGCCAAAGAATAAGATAATAGTCGGTATGTACAGGGGAAATGTTCAACGGCTAGCTATAAAGAGAGTCGACTATTTACGCGTTAAATGATTACCTTTAATTATGTAACTATCGAATATTATTTGTCAAAGGTCTGTTGAAAAAACTGGGCTAGTTTTTTTATACTTTTTCTTAGAAAAGTGTAATTATTATTTTTCTCATAAAACTTATTATGCTTAAGTTCCGTGTTTCCTTTTATTAGTCTTTCAGCTCGAAAACAACAACATTTATTTTAATTTTGTTTAAATTGTCAAAATGAGCATCGAAATAGAGAAAAAATTATATGTGAATAAGTTGACAGCCAAGTTCACAAATCACATAAGAATTAATTCAAGGCAAATTTTATAACTGTTGAGGAGTGGGACTTGGCATGCAATATATCATTAGTATAGTATGAAAAGGGCTTAACTCACATCGTCGCTGAAATGCAAAAAGCCGTAACTAACTAAAAATCCAAAACTCACTTTTTGATTGATTATGATGCATTTCATCGAATCAGAAGTCCCTACATCGGTTTAGGCAATAAACAAATTTAGTTAGTTGTGGTTTTTTGCATTTCAGCGACAATGTGAAATACGCCCTTTTAATATAGTACTAATGATATGTTGAAAATTTGCGTTCATTCACCTTAAAATATCAAAACACATTGAGCGCATGGAATGGAACAACAAAACGGATTTGATGGCTTATGGTACCGACAGCGGTGAGTATTTAATTGTGACTGCCTGCAACTAGCTGTTCATTACAGGTGAACCTTTCCATGAAGTCACCCGGGAACTAAGCAAATCTGATACCTTTATCGTCCGTGATTCCAATAATTCAAATTATTATAAAAAACGAGGTACCTTTTTAACAATATAACAAGATTTTAAACTAATTCTGCTGGAAACCAGTCACAGAAGACATGATTAAAAATGAATTACAAAAACTTAAATCGAAAAACGCTGATGACGTAACAGGTTCTCCAAATTCTGAAACAACCAAAATAATTGGTTCTCCAAATTGGAACACAACGGTGTTTAAACAACGATCTTGCCATGATTCTAGATCGTGTAGATGAAAGTCAGGAGGATAAATCCGACATTTGCAGCCCCGATGCAATTCTCAAAAAGGAATTATTGCAACGCAATAAAAAAAGAAATATAATTGAAAGTGCTCTCAACTGGTGCAGCGTCAATCGAAAAGAATTTACAATTTTGTCAAGTTTCAAGTTTTTCAAGTTTGTCGCCTCGAGCGAGTAGTTATTTGGTAGCGCAGGTTTGATTTACGACCCGAAAAGGCAGAAAAATTACTCTTTCTTAAATACAATATTCTATTTTTTTAAATTAAGTACCAAATAAATAAAATACATTAAAAATTACTAACTTTTCCATTTTTTATTTATTTCTTAAAAATATTTGACATCCGCATTCGCATCCGCATCCGCGGATGTTAGCTTTTAAACATCCGCACCCACACTCGCGTCCGCGGATGTCTAAAATTCCACATTCGCAACATCCCTAGTTTCTACACCAGCTCATTGTTAACCGATCATTGCTCGAGTTTTAATGATCGTAATGCCTATACGATGTTTATTGCGCTGTGTTGCCGAGAGGTAGATACTCCATGGAGTAATCCCTTGAAGAAGTTTGTGCTACTCTGATGTAATGCAGAGCTGGAGTATATGGTCCTGACCTAGGACATGGCAATGTTAATTGGACCACATTCTTCATATCGTCGTTTAAAGTAAAAAAACCGCGTATCGTCATTCTGCAAAACCGCGTAACTGACATTTGCTGTCCAAAATTTTATTTGCTCACGCAAGCTCTTGGTTCAATCCTTATCTATTCGTCCTAAAATATACATACTAGCTAGCGGTCCGCGAATGGCGCGACCTTTATTTTCTGGATCGTGGACAATGTATACTTTTCCAAAACGCATCTGAAAAGTTATCCCCTCGCTAGGGCAGGCACCTTGTCGTTGGTGCGGGGGCTTAGCTGCATCACCAACCAGCCCTCTTCTGGTTTGAGGTAACGCGGATGTGCAGACCTCCGCGCTACCTTCTCTCTGGACTTGGGCTACTGGAGAACAGTGACCAAGAACTGCCACCTCCTAATGCAGGGTGTTAAGCGACACCGTGCCTATTGGACGGTTTGCAGCCAGGAGGGTATAAACCGGCTGTATTTGAACGGCGCCTTTCCGACACCGGGCCGCATCGGGGAGTAACGGTGGCCTTACCGCGACAAGGGGCGCTGGCGCGGCGGACTTTTGGAGATCCCCTACGAAAATTTAGACCACTGAGCTCGCCTCGTCGAGCAGGTGGTCGTACGAACTAGATGATGACAAAAACAACAAAAAACAACCAAAAAACCCAAAATTTAACAACAACAGCCACAACAACAGCAAGTACAGCAACAATAACACCTGCGGCTTCAAATGCGGTAGGTGTAACAGCAACATGCACAACTAAGGCACTGGAGACGCCAAGAAACAGCAGCGCGTGGGAAGGTTCAAGAAGTGCTGGGCGGAAAGTCAGTTTCCTAGACCAGTTAACCGCCGAGGAGGCAGCGCAGTTAATCGAACATGCAAGGGACGATGACCAACCAGGAACCAGTGCAGATGCGCTACGTCGCATGGGCCAGAGCAAAACAGATAGTTCTAATAACAGAAATTTGACAGGAAATCACAATTTACCTGCCGAACCAGATCGGCCGCAACACCGGTCCGGCAGTTCTCATTGCAGGTACAGAGAGACAGCAAGGTCAGACAGCAGCCACCGCACCGATGGTAGTCACCGCTCCCGCTCGGGTAGTCGGCGTCGCTCTACGAGTCGACACCGCTCAGAGAGCTGACAGCGCTCCAAGAGCCGGCGCCGCTCCGAAAGCGGTCACCGGGCGGAGAAGGAGAGACTCCATAGGTCGCACAGCAGCAGCGCCTCAGCAGCGTCCGACGACTCCGGGTGGCAGAAGCAAAGGAGTAGGAAGCACCGCAGGGCCAAGCCTCCTCCGATGCCGCGGCCAGGTCAACCGGGGTCCCTAGACGATCGCTTCGCGAGGGCTTAAGCGGTTCCAGGGTTAAATGGTACCTCCGGTACCTCGGGCAAGGCAAGCCCTCAGTTGAAGCCAGAGCCATGGCAGAGGTCAGAATGGAGATTGAGAATGAGGGACGTGAGAGCCACAGGAAAGGCGACAAACCCGCACCCGCCGACAGGTGGAAGAGCGGGCCCAACAAACAGGCACACTTACCCGCATCTGCTGAAAAGCAGAAGAGCAGGCCACAGCGACAACAGCTGCTGCCCTG
>NW_016161537.1:0-13176 GCF_001687245.7 Rhagoletis zephyria
GAGCAGGGCACCCGTCATTTTGCAGCCATAGTCTTCGCCGCAGGTTTAAGGGTACATCTTCCAAAAGAGTTGGAAGCCGTTCCTGAAGGAACTCTAAATAACTGTGAGAGTTGAGCGTTGGCGGCAGTTCCACAGGTCCTAATATCTGACAATTAAAAATACCGCTACATGCTACATACGTGCTAATATTAACTACATACGTGCTAATATTAACGTTAATGTTGATTCTTATGTAAAAAAAAAACAAATATATAAGTACAGTTCATGGAGAAATAAGTAGGCCATTATGTATGTAGAGTCGTTTATGTTGCCACAAGGAGCAACTAACATTGCTGTTAGCACTTACATTTGTATATGCATATTTATGTACATACATATGTATGCATTAGCGCACACAAGGGATGGGTTTTGGGGTTCAAACCCCCCCTAAAGCTAATAACCTCAAATACAAACTGTATCTAAAAGCTAAGAATCCAGCTCTCAAGGAAATCATAAGAAATATTTATTATAATTTCTGTTGCTTGAAAAAAGCGCTTTGCTTTTGCTGTAAATTTTCATGAGAAAATAAATATACGACCATTTTTTCTTGAGAGCTGCAAACTGGTTTAAGAAATTTTGGTAGAAGAAAATTTCTTTTCCATTTCTTGTCCGTCGTTTTATATGAATTTTTCGTTTTTCTTGAGAGTTCAGTTAATTTTTTCGGTATTCGAAATATTAAAAAAATGTGGCAATCGTGAAAAATCACCATCTCTATCGAAAACCAGAAACCAGAAATCGAAAAATGAACATAAAAGTGTAAAAATTTCATGGAATCAGTAAATTTATTTTTACTGACTCTCTTTTAAAATTTTTTATTAGGTAGTTTTTAAGGAAAGAACACAACCGACTTCAATTCTCATATACAAATTTAGGAGTACCGTTAATTTCTTCATGATACAATCATCGGATCTAAACCAAATTACGGGACGACCCTTGAGGTACCATCTTTCCAATAAAAAAAGAATTATTGAAATCGGTTCACGTGGTCGAAAATTATGTATTCGGATGAATTGATAACCTCCCCTTTTTTTGAAGTCGGTTAAAAATGTTTGAGTTCTGTTAATCTTATGTAAATAAAGTGCAGTTTATGAATTTTAAAACGTTTATTTATTTTTTACATTCTGTGCATAAAACTTGCATAAATCTTATTACATTAAACGAGCAATTCTTGTATATATATATATCCATAGGGTTCTCGGAAACGGCTCTACCGATTTTGATGAAATTTTATACAAAGATAATGTTTTGGATTTTAAGGTTACCTGAATAGGAATTATCTCCTTGGAGACTCGCACAAGGTTGCCACCTATTCGAAATTAGTTACAAATTAATTAAAACATCATAATATGGGCATCAAATGGAAGGTATTTTAAAGATCCCTAATTCAAAAATATTTTTAACAGGGTTGCCACCTATTTTTACTCGCACGTTTATTTAATTTTTTGTTCAGAAAAAAAGTAAAATATTACTATTCATTTGTACCAAGAGAAGGTTCTTAAACAATGATTTCCCTATATAAAAATGGTATCCCTTAGGATAGTAGTGTAAGGTACCCTCTTAGTTTCGATTCTACTCAATTTATATAAAACATCGCAATATGGATATCAAATGAAAGGTATTGTTGTGAACTTTGGGCAGAAAGTATTTCGGAATAGGGTTGCCACCATGATTCAATAATTAGAGGTTTGCTCAATATTGACATTAGAGGTTTGACACTCCCTTAACTCGCTTACAAAAGCTTGCACACACACACGAACCCACACACAATGCCTTGCTATGGGAGCCGATTTTGTCAAGAGGGGGCGAGAAAACTGTTTTTTCAGCAAACCTTTTATTATTGAATCATGGGTTGCCACCTAAATTTTTCAGCAAGAAATTTACTTAATAAATATCAAAATCCAATTTTTTTTTTCAAACATTTTTTTTTAAAGCTATACAAATGATCAGTATCTGATATCCAAACCTTAAAAACTTGTAAAAGTATATGCACTCCGGGCAAAGCTCGGTCAACCTGGTACTGTATTTTAAAGAGCGTATTATCTGAAGCGAATTTTCAGTATATTCCGATGAGATATCTTCAGAAATATAAAGCCCCCCTAAAATATATTCTTGGGTGCGCCCCTGTATGTATGTATATGGGCAAATCTAAAAAACAGGTAACCTTGGTGTTACTTATCTTTATTTTCACTGTTGGAAACTATATCAAGCTGGTTGCTTTTGGATATAATTCATTGACGTATACTTGAAGCCTCAAGAAAAGTTTGGATGAATTTGCTGCATAATTTTTGAATTATAGGTGTTTAAAATTAAAAAAAAAATAATGAAAACAAGTGAATTTTTTATGTAATTTTTAAGAGGGGCAAAATTAATTATGTCATAACTTTTAAAGCACACCATATTCTGACTTGAAATTTAATGGGCATTAAGCACGTATGTGTGTACTTCATATGTAGTAGGTAAGGAAAGTGTGCATTACAAAATAACGAAATGGCAAGTAAGTCAAAGTCTGTAACTCCACATTTCACAATTTTTAAATTTTTCGGTTTAGCGCGTATAGTTTTTGANATGTAAATAAAGTGCAGTTTATGAATTTTAAAACGTTTATTTATTTTTTACATTCTGTGCATAAAACTTGCATAAATCTTATTACATTAAACGAGCAATTCTTGTATATATATATATCCATAGGGTTCTCGGAAACGGCTCTACCGATTTTGATGAAATTTTATACAAAGATAATGTTTTGGATTTTAAGGTTACCTGAATAGGAATTATCTCCTTGGAGACTCGCACAAGGTTGCCACCTATTCGAAATTAGTTACAAATTAATTAAAACATCATAATATGGGCATCAAATGGAAGGTATTTTAAAGATCCCTAATTCAAAAATATTTTTAACAGGGTTGCCACCTATTTTTACTCGCACGTTTATTTAATTTTTTGTTCAGAAAAAAAGTAAAATATTACTATTCATTTGTACCAAGAGAAGGTTCTTAAACAATGATTTCCCTATATAAAAATGGTATCCCTTAGGATAGTAGTGTAAGGTACCCTCTTAGTTTCGATTCTACTCAATTTATATAAAACATCGCAATATGGATATCAAATGAAAGGTATTGTTGTGAACTTTGGGCAGAAAGTATTTCGGAATAGGGTTGCCACCATGATTCAATAATTAGAGGTTTGCTCAATATTGACATTAGAGGTTTGACACTCCCTTAACTCGCTTACAAAAGCTTGCACACACACACGAACCCACACACAATGCCTTGCTATGGGAGCCGATTTTGTCAAGAGGGGGCGAGAAAACTGTTTTTTCAGCAAACCTTTTATTATTGAATCATGGGTTGCCACCTAAATTTTTCAGCAAGAAATTTACTTAATAAATATCAAAATCCAATTTTTTTTTTCAAACATTTTTTTTTAAAGCTATACAAATGATCAGTATCTGATATCCAAACCTTAAAAACTTGTAAAAGTATATGCACTCCGGGCAAAGCTCGGTCAACCTGGTACTGTATTTTAAAGAGCGTATTATCTGAAGCGAATTTTCAGTATATTCCGATGAGATATCTTCAGAAATATAAAGCCCCCCTAAAATATATTCTTGGGTGCGCCCCTGTATGTATGTATATGGGCAAATCTAAAAAACAGGTAACCTTGGTGTTACTTATCTTTATTTTCACTGTTGGAAACTATATCAAGCTGGTTGCTTTTGGATATAATTCATTGACGTATACTTGAAGCCTCAAGAAAAGTTTGGATGAATTTGCTGCATAATTTTTGAATTATAGGTGTTTAAAATTAAAAAAAAAATAATGAAAACAAGTGAATTTTTTATGTAATTTTTAAGAGGGGCAAAATTAATTATGTCATAACTTTTAAAGCACACCATATTCTGACTTGAAATTTAATGGGCATTAAGCACGTATGTGTGTACTTCATATGTAGTAGGTAAGGAAAGTGTGCATTACAAAATAACGAAATGGCAAGTAAGTCAAAGTCTGTAACTCCACATTTCACAATTTTTAAATTTTTCGGTTTAGCGCGTATAGTTTTTGAAGCTGGAAAAATTTTTCCCAGCTAAAACTTGCAAGTAAGAAAATCAGCTGATCACAAACACATGTGTGTAAATAAACAAAAGAAAATATGGCCTTTTTGAATTATTTATTGCAAATTTTATTATTAATGCTAGTATACACAAAAAGTGAGTAAATTTAATAAGCACAACGTTTGTTGAGTTTATTTTTCGTTGATTTGCCATTAATCTCCAGTTTGTTTACTTTAGTGTGTGCTGACTATGGTTGCCGTATGACATTTTTCGTTTGTACCATAATTTTCCTTTAAATATACCAAAATAGATTTAAATGCAGCATGCTAAATGTTTTTTTTGCCCAAGTTATCGGTTTTGGTAGGTTGATTGTTGAAATGAAAACTTTATAATTTTAAAGCTACATCTGTTATATCTATTAAATTTATTTGTATCAATGATGGGTGTTTGGAGGAGATACTCTTGTTTTTGAATGCATCACCATGTGATATCACAAATAATTATGAGAAAAATAACTTATTCATTCCGATGTAATTAATTTGTATTTTAAAAGAGTTTTCCTTATCCAAAATTATTCAATTGTATAAAATGCCAAATCGGGGGAAAATGTGCCAAGCAGAAAATAAATTGCCAAATTAATCACCAGTGGCAACTATGCAAGTGATCAGCTGTTTCGAAGATTGCAAGTTTTTGCAAATTTTTCGTTCTCGTACTTCTGTTGATATTTCGTCTCCTTGAGATCGAATGCTGCTAAATTCTCAGATCTTTTGCTGCTGGAGAATTTTGCCCTCTCAGTACGAGTCAGAGGTGGCCAAAACTCCCACAATCATACATTTCAATTTGGCTAAAAGATGAGAGAATGAAGAGAATAAGTCGCTCACGCGTCTGATGCAAACAGTGTTGTCAACTATTTCAAGTTGCAAATTATAAGAAAAAGGGATTTTTTATTATGTAAATAGTGTGAAAGGTAGAGATTATATTAAAGAATTAACCTTTTAATATAGTTTAATTCACTTTCATTGCTTGCTTATATTTTTTATTATAATTAAAATTAAAATGGAAGCAAATAGTTGAATTTATTTATTTATTTTTTTATTAATCTTCTTATTTTGAATTAAAAGAAAAGGGATTTTTAGCATTATTTTAAATTCATCTTTTTGTTTATGTGCATATGTATGTAATAATTTATTAATTCAATATTTGGGAATAAGGGGAAATGGCGCTTAACAAAAAAATTTGTCGCCCGTGCGATTTCTTCATGATACACCAAACATTGTGGCCTCCCTTCCCATTACTAAACATTTTTACCATGTCTTGCAGCGACTTGATTGCTTAAAAGTTTCACATCGATTGAGCACGATCACAGCAAAACCATAATCGTCGGCATCACTGATTCTTAGGTTGCAAACAGAGTGGAAGCGAAGCCGAAGAAGAAGATGAAGACGAAGCCGAAGACGAAAAACAGTGCGGTAGTAAACATATGAAAGTGATCACAGTGCAAGCAAAGACGGAGACGAAGATGAAGATGTTGCGCAAGCGGTCAGCTTAAAACAGTGCGGTACTGTTTTCAAAGACGAATCGCTTGCTGTGATGAGTTGTTTACAATTTATTTAACTGTTCGCAATTGTGAAAAAACGCGTTTTTTAAGAAATTGGATAAATTTTTGGTAAAATGTAATCAGACGTATTAATTGGCATTCTTGTATATTCGAAAAATTTCTGTCCGTCTTGCCGTAACACATAATACAAGTGGCGAAATTCTCCAAAAGTTGTCCTATGCAAATTATTTCATGAATTGCTGTTTTTTCTTTATTTTCTTTTAATTTTATCTAACAAAAAGGGTTTTATTTAGAAACAAATCTTCATATCATTCGTCTTCCACTATGTACACTCGCCAGCTTGCCCGCAACGCAAGCAATTCGTCTTCGGCTTCGTCTTCATCTTCGTCTTCGGCTTCGCTTCCACTCTGTTTGCAACCTAAGAGTATGCTCATTCATGTGTGAAAGCAGCGCAGTTTTTCTCGTGTACGTGCGAAAGCAGAAAAGAAAAATTTGGCACGCGTGCCTATGAAATGGTCACGCTTGATCTATGTATATCGCAAAGCTCGAGAATGGCTGAACCGATTTTTTTGAAATTTCGGACACCTGCTGCAGACGATGGTTATCGGCTAACAAAAATTTCGATATATAAAAGGGGTGTGGAACCTCCCATACAAACCGAAATTTTCATACTCCATATCTCTGGAAATATTCATGGTAGGGTTCTGGAACTTGGTATGGAGATACACNGCAGACGATGGTTATCGGCTAACAAAAATTTCGATATATAAAAGGGGTGTGGAACCTCCCATACAAACCGAAATTTTCATACTCCATATCTCTGGAAATATTCATGGTAGGGTTCTGGAACTTGGTATGGAGATACACGAAATCCATCGCATACTCTTGGAGTAAAATTTGAGCTATTGGAAAGGGGGGGGGCCTTGCACATCCCATACAAACCAAATTTTTCATATTGCATATCTCTGGAAGTGTTCATGGTAGGGTACTGGAGCTTGGTATTGGCGCAAATGAAATCGATCGCATGCTCTTGGAGAAAAATTTGACCTATTGGAAAAGGAGGCGTGGCACCACCCTTTCAAACCGAATTTTTCATACTGCATATCTCTGGAAGTATTTATGGTAGAGTATTGGAACTTGGTATGGAGATATATGAAATCAATCCCATACTCTTGGATAAAAATTGGAGGTATTGGAAAAGAGGGCGTGGCACTTCCCATGCAAACCGAATTTTTCATACTGCACATCTCTGGAAATGTTCATGGTAGAGTACTGAATCTTGGTGTGGATATACATAAAATCAATCGCATACTCTTGCAGAAGAATTGGAGCTATTGGACAAGGGGGCGTGGTACCTCCCATACAACCCGAATATTTCATACTGCATATTTCTGGAAGCGCTCATGGTAAAATTTTTGAACGTGGTAAGGAAATATATGAAATCAATCACATACTCATGGAGAAAAATTTGAGTTATTGGAAAAGCGCGTGGCACCTCCTATACAATCCGAAATTGTCATACTGCATATCTCCTGCATACAAATGGCTACATCTGTCCTCATTTTTGCCCAGCGTTAATGTGACAGATATTTTTTCTTATATTCAGAAGCATGCTGGAATTGACTCTAAGTCTTCGGATTGCTATACACTCGTTAAAAAAGATTCTGATTTAAATAAACTTAAAAAGGTTAATTTTAAATTGGGTGTATCGGACTGTTTTTATGACAAGTTGCGCAATGCGGATATCTGGCCCGAGAGTGTACAAATTCGTCCTTTTCGTTTTTTTCACAAAGACGATGTTAATCAATCATACCTAATACCGCACCCAATAAAGCTCCGAAAAATCTAAAAATATATTTTCAAAATGTTTCTGGGCTAAGAACTAAATCTAAGCAACTTTTAGTTATGAGTTCGCGTATGGACTATGATATTTTTATTCTCATTGAGACATGGCTAAATGATAGCTTCTTTGACAATGAACTTTTTGATCCCAACTTATACAATGTATTTCGCAAAGATCGAGATGTTATGAAAACTGGTATCTCCAGACGTGGAGGGGTCCTAATCGCCGGAAGTACTGCTCATCGCTTGTGACTTTGATTCATATGGACACACTTCTGGACCAGCTGTGTGTATCCGTGAAGGGCGTTTCAAGTCTCTTGCTTTGTGCGTCTTATATTCCTCCGTCAAGTAATGATACACTGTATAAAGCGCACGTGGAAAATGTTGTAGGCTTAGCATCTAATTATAGAAATATGTGTGTTCTGGGTGACTTCAATCTTAACAATATTGAATGGGTAAATGTAGATCACAGCGTTGCGTTATATCCAAATAATGTCAATAGTACAGCGGAAACTCATTTGATTGATAATTTTTTAAGTTGTGGACTTGTTAATAATTTCTCAAATAGTCTTTCTCGAAGTTTAGACTTGATTTTCATCAATGATGACTTGAATTTTTTCATGCGTGAATGCCTAGACCCTCTGTCTACTCCTGGCCTACACCATGTACCGCTTGTCCTTAATTTGGAATTCTGCGAGTTTAACCCTCTAGTAGGCTGAAACGCCTCCAGACGGTCGTTAACTAAACACGTTTTTAGTGCACCTATAATCATTTTGTTTTCTATATTCGTAAGGCGCGATCTTTATACAAAAATCGTACGTTTACGGCGATGTAAATTTTAATCCGTTTATATCAATCCGTTTTATTTTAATCGGCAGTTGAATTGCAGATTGTGAAAGACACGGTTAAAATTAATTATTTCTTGCTATTTAGTAATTTCGTAATTAAAGAAATTTTTTCTTTTGAACAATTTTATGATATAAAAAAATTTGGTGGATTTCGTAGTTAAAAGCACCGTATTTTGATATAAGTTTTATAATTATGTCACCATTCGAAATGGAGAAAATTTCTTTCGAACACAGACCGTCTACAGACCGGCTTGCCGACATATAAAAGCCTTTTTTGCACTTCTGACCGTCTGCAGACGGGATTGTCGGTTCAAAAGTCAACATTGTGTAAGATAAAGCTGAAAATACGTTAAAGTATATCGGCGAGCCCATCTCCAGACGTTCGTGGTTTTTCTCCCCTGTAGGAAAAAGTTACTGTCACAGATCGAAATGGACGTCATTTTTGGATTTCTCGTGCTAAAATCACCCATTCCTGAATTTTTCAACTCACAAACAAATTGGCCTACTAGACGGTTAATGTGATTTGTTCTGATAATGAATTTGCTCGCTTTTGCTATTGAAATTTTGATTTTGAAATAGTTAATGCAGCAGTTGACAGTCTAGATTGGGATTTCTTATTTGCCGGGGTTGAGGTTGCCAGTTGTTATCATATTTTTAAGCATAAGATAAGTGAAATCTGTAAAGAAAAAATACCTGCGCTTAAAAAGACTAGTTATAGAATACCATGGCATACTAAGGAGCTGCGAAAACTTAAAAACTTGAGAAACAAATATTTTAAAAAGTTTAAGCTATCTAATTCCGTTGCTCATAAAGATAAATACATATTTGTATTATTCAAAGGAACCCAAATCTTTGGAAATAAATTTAAAGCGATATTATATTCTAAAGTTCAAGTCGGACATAAAGTCAAGTCCTAGTTCTTTCTGGTGATATGGCAAATCAAGGAAATCATATTCAAGTATTCTATTGTCTACTACAACGAAACTCAAGCACAATCTTCTCTAGAAGCAGCCAGTCTGTTTGCTGATTTCTTCTGCTCTAATTTTGAAGTTGATTCGGATTTGGCTTGTGAGATTGAACTCGATATAAATTCCCCAGTCAATCTTGGTCCGCTAACCTTAACGCTGGCTGATGTTGAAGATGGAATACGGCAACTCCAAGCATCCACAAAAGCTGATGTAGATGCCCTATCTTCGTATATTTTTAAAAATTGCTCTGCACTTGCCAATCCAGTTTTTTTAATGTTCAAAAAATCACTTGAACGAGGTGATTTCATAGATGCCTGGAAAGTAACTTTTATTAATCCAGTATTTAAAAGTGGCAATAAGAATAACATTACCAATTATAGACCAATTTCTAAATTATCCACGGTCTCAAAATTATTTGAACTCATTGTGAGAGAAAAAATTTATTTTTCAGTTAATCGCCTAATCTCCGTTGATCAGCATGGTTTCATGAAAGGTAGATCAACTGTCTCTTATTTTGCAGTGTTTCTGAATATTGTATGTCTGCTTTCCAAAACCATGTTCAAGTAAATGCTGTGTACACAGACTTCTCAAAAGCATTTGACAAGGTTAGCCCCACAATTTTAATTTCCAAATTGAGGGCTTTAGGATTTCATTCCACCCTTTTAAAATGGTTTAAATCCTATCTCTCCTCTCGGAAATGTGTTGTTAATGTTGATGGTGTGTCATCAGCCTCTTTCATTGCGTCCTCTGGTGTTCCCCAGGGAAGTATACTGGGCCCTCTACTTTTTATAATTTTTGTTAATGACATTTCTAGTTGCTTTAACTACTGTAACTTTCTTTTGTATGCTGATGATTTAAAGATATACTCAGCGATTGCGAGTTATTCGGACTCTGTAAACCTTCAATCTGATTTAGATAACGTCGATGCTTGGTGCAAAATAAATAAGTTAAGATTAAATATAAGCAAGTGTTTCCATGTCTCTTATTCCAAATCTCGTTCTTCTATTCGTACCTCCTATCACATTTATGGGTATAGGTTATCCAATCCGAGTGAAATTATTGATCTTGGTGTGGTTTTCGACTCTAGATTCTGCTTTAAAAGTCATTTGAACTACACTATTGCAAAGTCGTATGCTGTACTAGCTTTTATTCGACGTTTCAGCTCAGACTTTACTGATCCCTATACTCTAAAGGCGTTATATACTTCGCTTGTGCGTTCTAACCTAAAATTTGCTGCTTTTATATGGAGACCATATTATGCATGTCATACTAGTAGGCTCGAGCGTGTCCAAAAGTCTTTATCCGCTATGCTTTACGCTCTCTGAAATTTTCTGTGCCAATTCCATCTTACATAGGTCGGTGCATGCTCATTAACCTAAAAACGTTGGAAAGTAGAAGGACTATTCTCTCCCTCACTTTCGTGTATGATCTAATAAATGGGATGATCGACTCCCCATCTCTACTCGTAAAAATTAATTTCAATATTCCGCAGCGGAGTCTGCGTAATCATAATTTTTTTCTGTTTGGGCACGGTCAAAACAAATTATGCTTGTAATGCTCCGATTCTGAGAACTTTGAGAGAATTTAATTCGCTTTCAACTCTCAATGGTCTTGACTTTTCTTACACAAAATACCATATATGTAATACTCCTATATTGGCAGTAAGAGCTAGTACCGTCCGAAAACACCACAGTACAGATGTATCAATAAACACGTACGAAAGAAAAGGAACACATATGTACGTTTATAAATAAACATGTACACAACACATATACAAAAACGGCACTCAAGTACACAATACATTGACAAAAACGGTACTCGACTCGCTTTGATTTCGGAATGCTTACACATTGAGAAGTTAGCTTACTGCCAATATAGAAGTATTACATATATGCAAAATACTATTTTAAAATGTTATTAAATGGATTATTTAATTAGCCTTAAGTGCTCTTTAATTTTCTTTCTTTGTAATCTGTAAGAATTGTTACACTTTTCTAGATTAAAACGAATAAATAAATAAAATGCCAGACTAAATCGACCTGTTGCACCATTGAGTATATCGAACTCTCGTGTGTTACGATTGGCCCAATGGTTGTGATTTGCCAATATTATTATGCGTTAAAGCTTCATTCGAAGAAACCAGGGTTGAGTTGTACAGTGGTAAATCTCAAATCACCACCTGTCGAAATACCTTAAAAGCCAGTTTCATGAAAGCAATTTAATGAAAATTTATTTTTTTAATTGAATTTGATATAGAACCTGACAGAAAAAAATCATTTTTCACTTAAATTACTTTCGCGAAACTAGCTTTTAAGGTATTTCATCTCAGTCTATATATGTATATTGTATTTCTGGGGAACAAGGATACGCATTCATTTTGAAATTGCCACCAACTATAAGATAAAGTTTCTAGGGCACATTCACTATAGATCCAGATCATTGCTGCCACCAGGGAATTTCTCATGGACATAACGCTTTCGTTCGGTTATTTAAGGCGGCAAGCGACCACCAAACCATAGTCTTAGCTGATGAATGTACCAGTACAAATCGTAAATGTGGATTGTTGGAGAAACTGTTGGACCAAAATTTTTAAACAAAAAATCTAATTTTGGGCGGGACGAAGTTCGCCGGGTCTGCTAGTTATTAATTATTTAGCGAATAAATTTTTTTTTTAATATACAAATATAAGGCCAGGTAAAAAACCTGGGGAAGCACCAGTATCTAAGCAGTATCAGAGGATTGCTTTATGTAAATGGTGAAGTTAAATTAAAGTTGTGTCATACCGACTGCTGGACATCATTGTCACAAAAACGGGCTCTGTTATTACAGCAATACGAAACGGAGCTAATGTACGATGGTCCCAAAAAATTTATCAATCTAAACACAACAACCTTCAAACGTTAAAGCAATAAATTAATACTAGAGTTCCAGTTACTGTAGAAATTCGACAGTTTTTCTAGTTTTAGAAGCCTTGGAGAGGTTTTCTAACTTAACACGTAGCGATACGTATACGGTACAAATTAACTAACCGGAAAATCTTCTGCTAAAANGAAGTTATTACGAGTTTATCGATAAATTTCGATGATTTAATACATATCGATAGTTCGATGAATTTCAAGAACACTAAAATTCGATAACTCAACAAAATTCGTTAACTCGACCAATTTCGATAACTGTGAAATTCGATGGCTCGATAAATTTCGATAACTCAAAAATGTAAAAACTTTTGATACCATTATAAATTTTTACATTTGACATCTCCACATATTTCGAAAACTATCAAAACATTTTGTTAACTCGTTACACTCTGTTAAGACGATTAAATTCGATAAGCAGTGATAAATCGATAAGCTTATATAACCTTGATATTTCGATAAATCGATATATTTTGAAAATTCCATAAACTTTGCTTCGTTGAATAAAGCAATTTCAGTAGGTCAATAATTATCGATAACTCTGTAAGTTGAAAGAACTCCATGCATTACGACTCCTCGACATATTTTGTTAAGTCTATAAATAATGATAATGCAATAAATATCGATAACTTGATACATTTCTTTAACTTGACAAATTTCATTAATCCCACACGTTTTTATAGCTCGATAACTATCCGTAAATTTGGACAACTAAGTTTATGTGTCTATAAATTTCGACAACTCAGTAAACATTGATCAGTTTGAATAATTTGATACGTTGCGATAACTTAATAAGCATGGATAAATTTCGATAATTATAAACTTCGATGATTCGATAAATTTCAGTAACCTTTATGGCTGATTTTATTTCGATTCCTATCTTTTAACATAATTCTTATTTATTTCTCATTGTCTCCATTTTCTCCTTTATCTCGATTTTCGTCTTTATCTTCAC
>NW_016161537.1:14300-20314 GCF_001687245.7 Rhagoletis zephyria
TATGTGTATCTCAGGCAGAAGATGATACCGAACAAACTTTTGTTAAGATGGACCTGTATGTTGTTGATGTAAAGGAGGAGGAGCTGGTAACAAAATTACATAAACTACAAAAAAAATACATAAACTACTCAGCATTATTATTTTTGGCCCATAATTACGGTGACCATCCGTTCTGTTTTTTGCAGGACCGTACTGTTATTTAAAGGTCTGTCCTGCGACCCGCAAAATGTACTGATTTTTTCCAAGTGTCCTGCCTTTGACCCGCATTTTCTTCGATATTTTAAAATTAACTTTTCCTAATCGAAATAAAAGCAGTGTCGATAACTAATTCATGACTACATAAGAGTAAGCTGGTTTTGAGGGTTCAGCTAGTCAATGCGTTCTAAATATTGTACGGTTATGGACAATGGATGACGAGAAATTGAAGTCCAGTATCAAATATAACGATAACACTGTTCTACAAATTTTGTGGTAATCGCTTAAGAAAAAAAATATTTTCCACGTGTTTTTGGTACATTTCGAACCTATCCGTCAATATCTCATTAAAAAATTATCCAATCAACATAAGCGACCTACAGTCCTCTAACAAAAATATATTCCTTTGCCGATTTCGATGAAAATTATTAGTGTTACAAGCGACCAAAATCGAAAACTTGAAATTTCAATAATTTTCTTTTTACAGTAAATGAAAATCTGATGAGAAATGCCGATGTTACGGAACACAATCTGCACAAAAAATATATATTTTTGCAAAGAGCCCATCAATACCTTTCGAACTGTTGGTCGTTTCATGAGATACTGAGGAATAACTGAAAAAGTACTAAAAGTACGTTTTTCGAACAAATCTCGAAAACACTTCTTTGAAACCATGGGTATTTTTTTCGTGTTCAACGACCCAAAGTTTGCCTAAAAAATTTGCTTTACAGAGGTTCATATTTCGTGTAAAGTAATATGTAATATGCCTTATTATAATTTTTATATATTTATAATTTGAAGCAAATGTGATTTATGTTTAAAGTTTAAAATTGTATTAATAATTAAGAAATTTACACTCTTCGTTATTTGAATAGCGAATCCTTTTAATTCTTAGTAGGTACAGTTTTCCTTTTGTTTGTTTAATACTCATTAACTTTTTATAAAAATCTAGCATATTCTACGTCTACATCCCATTTTAAAATTTTTGAAAATTAAAAAAAAAAATAAACATAGGGGCGAAAATTTTTTTTGTTGACGGTGCTGCGTATTTTCTTCCATATAAAAATTTTGTCAAAATCAAAAAATGGTGCGCTATTCAAATGACGAGGAATGTATATATGTAGTATATTTTTGTTATTTTTATACTACGCAATTATATGTAAGTAAATTTTTTGAAAAATTGTCCTGCATCTTCAAAATATATTTATGGTCACCATAATACGTTTTTCTAGTGTATAATCATGTCTTTATAGCTTATAATTCAATGTATTTTGTTCATTACCAATAAATTATATTTTGTCGTATTTTTACTCTTCTTTCTCTACATTTTTAGTACACTTCTAAGCAAGTTAGGATTTTCTGCTTTTCACCACGTGAAAAAGCATCTCATCTTCCATCCGAATCAACCAAAAAGTGACAATTGATTTTTTGACACCTAAGCCCCCTTTCCATAGACCAGGTCACATATGTATAAATGATGCAAGCGTGCTTCGCGTAACTACATCAATTCGTACATATGTTTGTATGGATATATTTATGATGAAGCAAACGGGCGTCGTTGATGTACTGATGGGCACATGTATGTGGGATTAGTTTACGGACAGTACTTACGATACTAGGACTAATTGGCCATTCAGAGTTAGTAACATAGAAATGCAGCCCTACATAACGAATAGAGGAATCTAACTTATCGAACTATTTAACGAAAGGCTATAGAGAAGAGAACGATACGAACAGAACAGACTGCGCCATCAAGCGCAGAACAATGTTCTGCTAGTGTTAAGTTGTTTAATTGTAATATGTGCGTTTTGTTTAATAAACAGTATGTAATATTAAATTATTAAAGTAAATAACTGCGTTTTGTTAAAGAAGATGAAGAAACGGGAAGGCCAATTGGTGTCAGAGTAAGATACGAATCCACTCTAGGAATTGGGTTGGGCAGAGGCAGAGCAGCGCTGACATTACGGTGCGCTAAAGTTGGCGTGAAAAATAAGCACACGTACAGTAGCAGCTTTCAACGGAGAGAAGCAGCGCGCTTAGCAAACATTTTTGCGAAAAGCAGCGCGTGCACACAAAATTTAAAAGCAGCCGATTTGCAAGCGTGGAAAATCATCAAATTTTCGGCAAGCCAGCCAGCCAGGGAAAATTAAAGCAACGATAGTGGTACATACGCACGTAAGTAAAGTGTATTGTGTGGCCATAAAGACGGTGTGTTTTACCGCTTTGCCGAGGTGGGTAAAAATTTGTGCTTGCGGTACAGTAAACCGCTAAGCGACGACGCCGTCGGCATCAACCGAAATTGCGGTAGTTCACAGCAGCGAAGTCAGGGCAGCGGAGGGCGAGTTTAAAGCATCGGCGCGCTAGTTAAAGCACCGGCGCTAATTCAGAGCAGCGACGCGCTAGTTCAGAGCAGCGAAGCGGTACCTCAAATCAGCGAAACGATACGTCTAACGGCACCACTTGCCTTGACAAACATAAAGCCTTGTACAGTACATTTTTATAAAAAGAAGGAATACTACAAAAACCAAAGGACGGTGGCGTGGGAGGCAGCAAGCAATATTAGAGTGACACGCTTATTGCAGAATAAGTAAAAATGAAATTACATTAGAGTGTTAGTTTTCACAATTTTTATGCGTTTGCTTTAACCTTTGTTCTATGCACAGGTGAATTGTTTGAGTAATTTTAAAAGCAAAATATAGAAAGTTTAATTATCAGCGGTCCTTTTAAATTATTTTAAATTTAACATAATTGTTAATTATTGGTATCATTCGAGCTTGTTATGTAAATTATTTTAAGTAAGAGCGTAATTGGAACTGAATTTTACAAATTGGACCGTCAGAATTTTTGTTAGACCGTGACTAATTAGAAGACTTTGTGAGTTGCAGTGATTTCAAGTGTCAGACAAAGGATGCCTTTAGAGGTAAATTTAAATGTTTAGTGTTAAATTAAGGAAGGTGAAACTAATGTCATTAAACATTATTTCGCCAAGTTAGTTGACTGTGAGTTGAGAATTATTTTATTCAAAGAGTATTTTCTTAAAGTGAAAGATAGTAGAAAAAAGGAGTTAAGACGTTATGATGGGCGCGTAGAAATTTTAATCGTTTTATGAGAGGTGAGGTGAAACGGTACTGGTTTGGTAATTGCCAACAAAGTTTCGAAACATAGTAGGTTGATTATCATGGTCAGGTTAAGGTGGTGCAGTCAGTGTAGCAGCGGAAAGAGATCAGTGAAGATGCAATAGCTTGCGGCTGGAGGACCGTGGATAAAAGCTCGTAGGTTGGTGCGGTAAGGCACGGAGAGGAATGGGTTGCGGCTGGAGGGCCGGGGAAATAATCTCGTGTGAGCACATCGAGGTGCGGAAGGCGTTAGCGGTAGTGTACATAGAGGACGTGAGCGGGCGTCCGGTGTAACTGGTAGGCTCGGTGAGATGTTGCGGACTATGGTAAAAGTGGACAACGAGAGTGTGAGCGTGCATTCTGTTGCTACTAGCGAGCCATAATTGAAGTTTTATGTCTGGTGGTAGGCATAGAGGAGGCACTAAAGTTAGAAGCTAATTCTCTTGAGCTACAGTAGGACTGCAGTTGACAAGATGCAGAGGAGTGATAAATTTGTATGACCTTTTGAGACCTAGTACGAGTGAAGAGTATAAACAGATTGGTAATTCCCTACAAGGATGAAGCCAATGTCGATTGAAGATAAAGAAGTTTTTGGATGACTGATTACAAAAATATATATAAGGTTTTGTTGAAAGCTAGATGAAGGATCAGAAACGCCATTAAGCAAATGATGAGGAAGAATGAGAAGGGCTGAAATAGAGAAAATCACAAAATATTTAAAACTAAAATAAGAGTAGTGTTTTTTATTCGGGGCCAAATGAAACTCAGGAAGGCCGAATGTGGGATTAGTTTACGGACAGTACTTACGATGCTAGGACAAATTGGCCATTCAGAGTTAGTAACATAGAAATGCAGCCCTACATAACGAATAGAGGAATCTAGCTTATCGAAAAGGCTATAGAGAAGAGAACGATACGAACAGAACAGACTGGACATTGCATTGTCAGCCGCCATCAAGCGCAGAAAAATGTTCTGCTAGTGCTAAGTTGTTTAATTGTAATATGTGCGTTTTGTTAAATAAACAGTATGTAATATTAAATTATTAAACTAAATAACCGCGTTTTGTTAAAGAAGATGAAGAAACGGGAAGGCCATTCCTACATGTATGTACTTATGGACAGCGATGTTTTCATGTATGTACATATGTTTGAATGGTTAAATATATATTTGTATGTACGTACATATGTTTGTGTATATGTATATATGCACATATGTAGTACAAACGAAAACAAATCTAATAAGCTGCTCGTTGATATAAATGGGAACTCTACTGATTGTTTGTTGTACATTTGTTCATGTTTGTCATTGTGCGTGTAATTTTCTAGAGTAGTTTTGTGCTCTCGCTATCTCCTTGTATTAACTCGTCCTTCGTTGGTATACTCTGATGAACATATGTGAGGATGATAGCAAGGCCAACTTATATAAGGTAGTGTTACAGGAGCAGTTGAAATTTTCGCCCGATGTTTCTTAAAGAAAGAGATAAACGTAGCGACCGTTGATTCAACTTGGTGTTGTTTTGGTCAAGATTGCACCGTTTGTGGGCCTGTTGAAGGAATTTATGTCTTGGTTGTATGAAAGATCAAAAAATTTAGATTTTCTGGCAAGTTGTACAACTTATCGCTACATTAATGGCCATGTTGTACAAACTCATTTAATTTGCGTTTATTTTGTACACTAAATAACCGAAAATGGATAACTCAGCCGAAGTAGGTACGTGCTTTCGTTGAATTTTATAAATGTAAACCGAAACTATGAAATTGTAAAAATGAGATTTTACAATGAGAATGTTCGCTAAATTGCAATGTCCAAATTGATTGCGGATTGATTTGGACCAACGTTTTTGGCTTACATTATGTCAAAAGGATGTGTTTGTTGTAATTCATTCTGTCATTTACTAGCATTATGCGTAGGCCAATTCATGAAATCATTTCATGCATTTGAGTAGAAACAGTAGTTTTTACCAAGGAATGAAACCGATTCAAAATAACGTTCCGGTTTGGGTTTCGGTTTCGCCAAGTGTTTCGGTTTCGGTTTTGGTTTCGTTCTTCAAAATTTATTTCGGTTTTGGTTTCGGTTTCGTTCCGGTTTCGGTTTTACACAGAAATTTTGTTGATATTATTTAAATCACAATGTCTTAAACGTTGAGGTAAGAAAATCGAAAATTACAGTTCACTGATAATATCAACACTAGGTTCTTTCCCTAACAATCCGGACCGGATTTGGTAATTAGAGAATAAGAGAAACATTTTCTTTCAAAAATGGAACAAAGTTCAGAAGTACGGAAACGCAAAAACCCACATTTCGTGCCCACAAGTCGAGAAACAGCTGATTCACGTTGTTCTTGTTTTTGTCACTTATACCATGTTCTGACCGACATCGGAAACATGTTTTCGTTGCTAAAACTGGTTTTCGACCTAAAACTTGTGTTTTCGTCCATATAAAATCTGTTAAACGAAAACCAGTTTTCGCTGAAAACTACTTGAAAACTCACTTTCCACTCATTCCAATCGGTGTCTTCACTAGTTTTTTTCGATTATTTATCGAAGTGGAAGTCATATTTTATCATCTTTAATACGCCATTTCGGATTTATTGTTAATTGCCTGGCCAAAGTAAAATAAGAATGAAAGTTAAAGGTTGTAAATGAAAAAAAAATGAAGGAAAATGTTTTGGTTGTCGGTCAGAACATGGTATTAAATGCTAAA
>NW_016161537.1:20339-20415 GCF_001687245.7 Rhagoletis zephyria
CACAGAAATTTTGTTGATATTATTTAAATCACAATGTCTTAAACGTTGAGGTAAGAAAATCGAAAATTAAAGTTCA
>NW_016161537.1:20828-50561 GCF_001687245.7 Rhagoletis zephyria
GGTATCGTTCCTTTTCAGGTCAAGATAACGGGTACGGTTTCGGTTTCGGTTTTGAAAAACGAAACGGTTTTAAACGGTTACGGTTTCGGTTTGGGTTTCGGTTTCATTCCTTGGTTTTTACTCAGACCGATGAAATGATTTCGTGAATTGGGCTACGCATACATGTGATACTTATGCTTTTAATTTATAAGGTAATTTTATGTTTTTATACTCTTGCTACCACATGAATATATGAATTCGTGATAAGAATATATGAATTCGCCTTGGAACATAGAAAGCGAGTAAGATAAATGCCGAACAAAGGAATTTGTCTTCTTTCAACTTAAATAAATGCATTTTGCAAACAAAAGTGCGTACGTTACTTAGTGCCTTGGTAATGGCGAATTCGTAAGGATCTATTGGTTACATTATAAACATTTTCATTTATTTGTTAAACATACAATTACTTCCATTACAACCCGGTCCTGTGGATGCTAGAAGCGCGAATTCATATAAGGTGGTGTTACAGGAAAATGAATAAATAAATTATATGTATATCTGAAAATGAATAAGATGAAATGAAATTATTGTTTGATTTCTGACCAAACCTATGTATGTTACTCAATCGCCTAATGGTTTGCCGAACCGTAAACATATGTTTACACATCCAATTTCGTTAGTAGGTACCTGGTACTCACGCCTTTTTTAAGAAGTTTCACTTCTATAAAGTGTACGGTGTTACACACGCATTTTTATTTTTTTATAAATCAATAACATATTTTTAATATAATTTTTTTTTTATACGACATTTGCAAAATATTGCCTATTGGCACCAGGAATCATTTTTTGCTCTCCTGAAAAGTTATAAAAAAAAACACACAACTGTTTTTGTTGGCGCAGCAACGATATGTATCCACAAAGTACTTTCCTGTTTTTAGGATATGGCTTTCAATTTTGGTATGCCGGGTATCTGATAGAATACTAGCCGAACATATAAAAAGTGCATTTTACACTGATGTTGACGATATGAGGCTTTTGCGTTTTTGGGAGGTACTCACCAGCCTTTAAGTATTGAAAAAAAACTTACCTTAAACAGAATTTTATAGTAGCCAATATCTTCAAAAGATAATTTAAGCGAGCTGGAAATAATTTCTTCTATGTTATCCGGCCCTTGGACAGAAGAGGATAACAATCCAGTAACGACTGAGGAAGTATAATAGTTATAAACCAAAACGGAAAAAACGAATACTGAAAAAAGTAGTATTCTTATTGGTTGCCATCTTGATATTGGATTCATACCCTGCTGAGAAAACGCGGCAATCAAAATTAATAGCATATTCATTAAGCTGGTGTGATCCCTTGGCTATGTTTTTTTTTGAATTTGGTACTTAAATAATTTTATTTTACGCCGAGTATATAATGAATCCAAATCAAACTGTTGCCAAAATTGTTTGTGTAGTAAATGTTTTCTTTTTTTCTGTCGTATTTTTATGCTATCTAAAAGCCAAAATATTAAGGTTATTGTTATGATAGACCATGCCAAAACAATCCAAACATGTCTTTGAAATGGTAACAGAAAGCTTTGAGCGTCGACGTGGATACTTAAGGTCGGTACAAAGCGATATAAAAATGCAGTTTCAAATTTCCAGCCTTGGTGTATAATGTCAAACTCCGCGAAGCGATTAATTCGATTAAATACTCCTGTTGCCCCTATGTCAGCTTCATTCCGAGCCATAATGCCTAGAAATCCAAGCCTAAACGTTGTATTATTCAAATGTCCTGCCCAGCCCCTTGCAACACGAAATTCGATGGTGAAGTTGATGTACTCTTTTAAAATTTGAACGAGCTCGAAATAATATTTTGTAAAAGCGGAAATACCTATATGCTTTGCAGGTTCGGATAGTAGTACACTTACTTCAGCGGTGCTTGTTACATTATCTATGTCAATCTGTGCGGAATAAATAAGAAAACAAAACTATTACAAACAATATTTAATTCGGTTTATTACTATTTATTTATTTGTTTATTCAGTCTACAAGTTATACCTATAGACTATTTCTAATTAAAAACAGTAAATAAATTTAATTTAAATTTAGATAAAGTGACAGTAAAATCTATTTGGTGCGCATAATTGTTACTTTTTTGTAACTCATTTATTTTATTGCGCTTTGTTTTTTTAACAATAAGCAATACTTGAATCTGAAACACTAAATAAAAAAATAATCATAATACTAGAGACTTAAATACTAAATAAGAAAATAATCATGTATGGAGTACACCCAGTTTCGCAACCATATGCTATTCCCAGCTATTCAATGTTATTAGTAGGGCCACCAAAAATATGCTCGAGCATGTCTTTTTATACTTTATCACAAAATACATAAAAAGGAAATGGTAATTGTAAAGATATAAGCGTTTTAGCCATATTTGTTAGAGCATATTTCGGCATGTTTCGTAATGAATGCATTTTTTTAATTTTTTAGAAATAAATGCTAAATTTAGTGCATATTCAAAAAAAAATCACTTTTTTTAATTGTAGGGCCTATGTTAATTAATAGAAACGTACTCTGGATGGTAAATTTTTGACCACTGTGAGGCTTGTGTGGTGTATTTCGCTATTAGCAAAAATAAGCAAGTGGAAATCAGAGTTGCATCCAGATAAAATTGCCACTTTTTCCTCCACTTTTAAGAAATTTCTGAGGACAACATTGCGAGCTCTTATGCGGGGTTATAAAGAATGTTGAATTAAAAATTTTTATTAAGAGAGCTGAAGAAAAATTAAACGCTGTACAAGTTTTAACTGGTAGCAATTAGCTAAAATCAGTTTTTAGCAAAAAACACGGCTTTGATGTATTAAAAAGTATTGTAGGCCAGATTGAATCCGATAATTCAATTCATCCGAGTGAAAAATATATAGTGACTGAAATTTCTGCGTTTAAGTTCGTGCCTTCCCCATGTTTCAGAATATCTTCCGCGATAACAGGCAATCATTTCTTTTTTAAAATGTATCCGAATATTTTGTTATTTATTGCAACAAAAATATTTAAGTTAAATTTGCATTTTTATTTCTATACATATGTAAGTAAATACGCTCTGAATGTGTAATATTTTACTTTTACCAGTGTTTTTGTACATTTCTGAATAAAATCCAATAGATTTTTACATAAGAAAAATTGAGCTATTTATTGAAGTGAAACTTCTTAGGCGGCGGTATCGCAAAAATGGAGAGCGAAATTTTTAAAGCTGAAAACGTTACATGAGTGAGAAGGAAGATGTAGGTAGTATAGGGAAGGGGAAAAAAGAAATAAAGCGACGCATGACGGGTACGAGTACCTACATATGTATACGTTTGAATGCACGTATGTATGTATACATATATATGTATGTATGAACGAACTCATTGCGCATTTCAGCTCTGCCGCTACCAAGCAATATATGTATAAATGATGCAAGCGTGCTTCGCGTAACTACATTCATTCGCAAGAATGATAGAATACAAAATTGCGCCGATTGTAGCAGAATTCGTGAGAGTTAGGCTTTCTGCACATTGGTCGTCCAATCAAAGTTGCTTCTTCGTCACAATCATGATGCAACGATTACATGACGACTACACTTTCGCACACTCGGCCGTGATATTTTAACTCATTTGGCGTCTAAAAATTCACTTGGAGCAGTTATTTTCTGTGTTTCTGGTTGATATTTTCGCGAAATATTTGCAAAAACCTGCAATTTTTAAAATATAGACTGTGCTGCAACAATTCTAGACATAATTTTTCAGTAATATCTCTTCTTTTCTTTTCCTGAAATGTGTTTTGTGCGTGCACACAGAGACTTTTTAAAATTTCGTCATATTTTATAGTTAAAACGCTCACATTTATTGATTTTTAATGCAGTTATCCACTTTTTAATAATTTCCACAGATTTTATGCAAAAAATACGAATTTTTATGCAATTTTAATACAAATATTAACTTTGTCACTAATTTTTCCCCATAAAATGTAAACAAACAATGCGCGCACACCGATTAGCAAATGACAGTGCCGTACTTATCCGTTTCTGCATCTTCTACGATTTGCCGATAACGAAAAGTGTGCAGATCTCCTTTGAAATGCATATGCTCGTCGAGACCATAACGCAGCTATGATTGGACGAAAAGTGTGCAGATAGCCTAATTTTGGCCTGACGTCATCGTAGAGTTGACAACTGAGAGCGGCGAGAATAAGGGCGATTAGTGATGTGCTGAATTGTCGGTACCCAATACTCGGAACCCATCTAACCAGTTAGCGATAACTTTCGGATCGATATCGCACTTCTTGGCGTACAAATATTTCATATCATGCGTCAACAAAACCGATACCGATTCAAAAATTGACGCTAACTGGTTATAGAATCTGCCCCTAGGCCTATAAAAATGATATCGTCCGATTCAGCTGGAACAAAAACGCTTCAAACAAGTAAGAGTTTCTCTGCGNCATTCATTCGCAAGAATGATAGAATACAAAATTGCGCCGATTGTAGCAGAATTCGTGAGAGTTAGGCTTTCTGCACATTGGTCGTCCAATCAAAGTTGCTTCTTCGTCACAATCATGATGCAACGATTACATGACGACTACACTTTCGCACACTCGGCCGTGATATTTTAACTCATTTGGCGTCTAAAAATTCACTTGGAGCAGTTATTTTCTGTGTTTCTGGTTGATATTTTCGCGAAATATTTGCAAAAACCTGCAATTTTTAAAATATAGACTGTGCTGCAACAATTCTAGACATAATTTTTCAGTAATATCTCTTCTTTTCTTTTCCTGAAATGTGTTTTGTGCGTGCACACAGAGACTTTTTAAAATTTCGTCATATTTTATAGTTAAAACGCTCACATTTATTGATTTTTAATGCAGTTATCCACTTTTTAATAATTTCCACAGATTTTATGCAAAAAATACGAATTTTTATGCAATTTTAATACAAATATTAACTTTGTCACTAATTTTTCCCCATAAAATGTAAACAAACAATGCGCGCACACCGATTAGCAAATGACAGTGCCGTACTTATCCGTTTCTGCATCTTCTACGATTTGCCGATAACGAAAAGTGTGCAGATCTCCTTTGAAATGCATATGCTCGTCGAGACCATAACGCAGCTATGATTGGACGAAAAGTGTGCAGATAGCCTAATTTTGGCCTGACGTCATCGTAGAGTTGACAACTGAGAGCGGCGAGAATAAGGGCGATTAGTGATGTGCTGAATTGTCGGTACCCAATACTCGGAACCCATCTAACCAGTTAGCGATAACTTTCGGATCGATATCGCACTTCTTGGCGTACAAATATTTCATATCATGCGTCAACAAAACCGATACCGATTCAAAAATTGACGCTAACTGGTTATAGAATCTGCCCCTAGGCCTATAAAAATGATATCGTCCGATTCAGCTGGAACAAAAACGCTTCAAACAAGTAAGAGTTTCTCTGCGTTATGGCCTCGAACTGACATATATACATCTTTCATTTGAATCAGTATTAAAAGCTCTATTGGCTCCTACATTGGGTTTTGATAGGCGAGTCTCCCCTGAGCCGTTTCTCCATATCTTTGGCCTGTGTGCGCTTTTATTCGAAATTTAAATGTTTCGGTACCGAGTATCGAGAGAATTGGAAACTTAAAAGTATTGACTCGGCACATCACTATTGCTATCATCTCGACTGTGACGTCAGCAAAACAGCTGATTCTGTCAAATTCACTGAGATCCGATTAGCGGTGTTGCGATCGGCGCCACCTTCTGTATTCTCTCCACCGTGATTCATTCGTACATGTGTACATATGTTTGTATGGATATATTTATGATGAAGCAAACGGGCTTCGTTGATGTTTTTTTTTTTTTTACGAGGAGGAAGCATCGAAAGCCTAACCCCGTCAGTGTGAGACTTTAACCCAAACTAAACCTCCTACCGTCATGTACCGTTCCCCTCCCGGTACCACCGTCAAGTATTTCGTCGGGAGGTGGGTTGAGCACGAAGCTTTACGTTCGTTGCAGTCCTGATGCAGTCCGTTGAAAGTTGCATCAACTTGGAGCCGTCCTTTGTCTTCGAAAAAGCAACCACCCTTGTCGGGTCCATGCGTCCCCGCCCGCCATGTTTCGTCCGTNTCTTTTCCTGAAATGTGTTTTGTGCGTGCACACAGAGACTTTTTAAAATTTCGTCATATTTTATAGTTAAAACGCTCACATTTATTGATTTTTAATGCAGTTATCCACTTTTTAATAATTTCCACAGATTTTATGCAAAAAATACGAATTTTTATGCAATTTTAATANCGTCCGTCTATTATGTAACGCCTCTGCTTATCTTCATGCCTCAGCAGCTAGTGCCTCGACCAAATATCGCGCCTGGTGGTAGATATTTCATGTGGGCGTAGTTATGTGTCGTCCATTTCGACGCTGCTCATCTCTTCTCAGATGGGTCAAAATGTGCGTGACTGCATTATTCACCGCTTCCCATTTTCCAACGGATTCTATCATGTGAACTACCATGTTTTTAGGTGTGGGGTGTTCTTCAAATACAGAGCGAATGTGGTTTCTATCCAGATCGAATCTCGGGCAGTGAAACAAAACATGTTCGACGTCTTCGATAACGCCATCACCACACGCTTCGCAATGGTCAAGCTCTTCGTGTTTGAAGCGTTTCAGGTACGATCTAAAGCAGCCGTGGCCGGTGAGCATCTGGGTTAAATGGAAGTTAACTTCGTCGTGCGGGCGGGAGATCCATTTTTCGATGTTTGGTATTAGTCGTTGTGTCCAGCGTCCGTTGGACGATTCGTCCCATTTCTTCTGCCACATCTCTAGCGTGTGTTTACGGGCTAGTGCTTTCCTAGCAGGAAGTGTTAGATTGCTAGGTGTATTCATTGACAGTTCTTTCGCCAGAAGCTGTATTGGGTTTCGTTGATGTACTGATGGGCATATGTATATACTTATGCACAGCAAGCTTTCATGTATGTACATATGTTTGAATGGTTAAATATATATTTGTATGTATGTACATATATTTGTGTATGTACATATGTTTGTGTACATGTATATATGCACATATGTAGTACAAACGAAAAAAATCAAATAAGCTGCTCGTTGATATAAATGCGAACTGTACTGATTGTCAAAAATTATGTGTTGGTTGTACATTTGTTCATGTTTGTCATTGTGCGTGTAATTTTCTAGAGTAGTTTTGTGCTCTCGCTATATCCTTGTATTAACTCGTCCTTCGTTGGTACACTCTGATGAACATATGTGAGGCTGATAGCAAGGCCAACTTATATAAGGTAGTGTTACAGGAGCAGTTGAAATTTTCGCCCGATGTTTCTTAAAGAAAGCCATAAACGTAGCGCCCGTTGGTTCAACTTGGTGTTGTTTTGCTCTAGATTGCACCGTTTGTGGGCCTGTTGAATGAATTTATGTCTTGGTTGATTGAAAGATCAAAAAATTTTGATTTTCTGACAAGTTGTACAACTTATCGCTACATTAATGGCCATGTTGCACAAACTCATTTAATTTGCGTTTATTTTGGACACTAAATAACCGAAAATGGATAACTCAGCCGAAATAGGTACGTGCTTTCGTTGAATTTTATAAGTGTAAGCCGAAACTATGAAATTGTAGAAATGAGATTGCCCGCAAAGTTGCAATGTTTGTGGGCAAAACGGCCAAATTGATTGCGGATTGATTTGAACCAACGCTTTCGGCTTGCATTATGTCAAGTTTATGCACTTAGTTTTTACTCAGATCGATGAAATGATTTCGTGAATTGGACTACGCATACACTTGATACTGATGCTTTTAATGTATAAGGTAATTTTATGTTTTTAAACTCTTGCTACCACATGAATATATGATTTCGTGATAAGAATATATGAATTCGTCTTGGTAGATAGAAAGCGAGTAAGAATAAATGCCGAACAAAGGAACTTGTCTTCTTTCAACTTAAATAAATGCATTTTGCAAAAAAAANGTTTTTACTCAGATCGATGAAATGATTTCGTGAATTGGACTACGCATACACTTGATACTGATGCTTTTAATGTATAAGGTAATTTTATGTTTTTAAACTCTTGCTACCACATGAATATATGATTTCGTGATAAGAATATATGAATTCGTCTTGGTAGATAGAAAGCGAGTAAGAATAAATGCCGAACAAAGGAACTTGTCTTCTTTCAACTTAAATAAATGCATTTTGCAAAAAAAATGCGTACGTTACTTAGTGGCTTGGTAATGGCGAATTCGTAAGGATCTATTGGTTACATTATAAACATTTTCATTTATTTGTTAAACATACAATTACTTCCATTACAACCCGGTCCTATGGATGGTAGAAGCGCGAATTCATATGTATAAGGTGGTGTTACCGGAAAATGAAGATGAAATGAAATTATTGTTTGATTTCTAACCGAACCTATGTATGTAATCAATCGCCTAATGGTTTGCCGATCCGTAAACATATGTTTTTACATAAAATATCGTGAGTAGGTACCTGGTACTCACACCTTTTTTAAGAAGTTTCACTTCTATCATGTGTACGGTGTTACACACGCTTTTTTTTAATGCATATTTTAAGCACGTTTCGTTCGTGCATATTTGATGCACATTTCTTATTTTATCGTGCATATTTTACGCGATTAAAATCATGTTTTTACGGCATATTTTTGTTTGCCCTACTTATTAGAGATCTAATATTGATTTTCTTTTATGTCGCTGGAATGATATTGTATGTGAAGTGAGTGTAGAAATAAAAGGACTTGGGTGATTATGCATTTTTTGTTGGTGCGCAAAGGTGTGATTTTTAATTTTGGAAGGAACAGTAGAGATTTTAAAGTCACGATGTATTTGGTTGTTTGTGACATAGAGCGGAGCGTTCACAATCACTCTAAGGGCTTTTGATTGGAATCTTTGGAATATTTCTATATTGGAGGTTGCTGCAGAGCCCCATAATTGTACTTCGTATGTCCATTCTGGTTTTAAAACAGATGAATATAGTAAGAGCATACTCTCGAGTGAGACTTGAGATTTCGGGTTCAGTAGCCTATGTAAATTTTTGAGCTTCATTTTCAGTGCTTTGCGTTTAAGTTTTCCACGTAAGCTTGCAGTGGAGGGGCATGCCTAAGTATGTTGTCGCATCACGCTGTGGAAAACCCACGTTATTGAGTTTTACGGGCGGGAATGTTTTACGTTTAAGGGAAACTTTTTTCCCATTTGGCTCAATCTTTTCTAATAATCTTTCAGCCATTGTGTTTTTGTTTCGGCCATTTTGGAGTTTAAGCGAAGAGAGTTGTAGAAGGGTGTCCATTGTGAGAATTGCAGTATCGTCTGCAAATGTGCCAACAACTGCTCCTCCTTGTTCTTCTTCTTATTTGGCTCTGTAAAAGCCTCAGCGATTTTGGCCGAGTTCAGCAAAGCACGCCAGTTCTCTACCAACTGACCGCAATTGAAAACGCCAAGTGAAGCAAAGTCCTTCTACACCTGATCTTTCCATCGCAGTGGAGGCCTCCCACTTACTCTGCTACCACCAGTGGGTTCCGAGTTGAATACTATCAGAGCTGAATCCTCGCTGTCCATTCGAATCAAATGGCCAAGCCAGCGGAGCCGCTGTATTTTCATTCGCTGCATAATGTCCATGTCGTTGTAAAGCTCATACAGCTCAGCGTTCCATCGAAAAATCTTTCTCTCGAATACTCCAAGAGCCGCCTCATCGGATGTTGTCATTGTCCATGCTTCTGCGCCATATACCAGCACGGGCATGATGACTCTTATAGAGTGTGGTTTTCGTACGAGGAGAGAGGACTTTAATCCTGAATTGCCTACTCAGTCCAAAGTAGCAAGTAAACAAAGTTCTCTACTTTCTCGAAATTGTAACTGTCAACAATGACGTGGTTGCCGAGGCGCGAATGTGCTAACTGTTTGTTTGATGACAAGAGATACTTCGCCTTGTCCTTGTTTACCACCACACCCATTCGCTTTTCTTCTTATCCAACTTGGAAAAGGCAGAACAGACTTCGTGGTGTTTGTCACCGATGATGTCGATGTCATCGGCATAAGCGGTTCAATTCTGCAGCTCTTATTATCTTCTTCAACATCAGATTAAAGAAGTCACATGGAAGGGAGTCGCCCTGTCTGAATTCCGTTTGGTGGCGAACGGCTCGGATAGGTCTTTCCCATTTCTGAGGGAGCTGGTGGTATTGCTCAACGTCATTTTACGCAGCCGTGTGAGTTTAGAGAGGATGCCAAATTCAGACATAGCGGCGTACAGGTAACTCTTTTTAGTTCTGTCGAAAGCGTCTTTAAAGTCGACAAATAGGTAATGACTTTAGATCCTTTCCTCGTCTTTTCGTAGGGTCTTTTTCAAGATTTGGGGTATTGTGAATACCTGCTCTATGCTGGATCTTCCAGGTCTAGAGCCACACGGATAAGGCCCAATCAGTTCATTGACGGTGGACTTCAATCTTTCACACAATACGCTCGATAAGACCTTGTAATCTATGCTTAAAAGGCTGATCCCGCGGTAGTTGGCGCGGATGGTGGGGTCTCCTTTCTTGTGGATTGGGCACAGCACACTTAAATTCCAGTCGTCGGGCATGCGTTCATCTGACCATATTCTGCACAAGAGTTGATGCATGCACCTTATCAACTCCTCGCCGCCGTACTTGAGTAGCTCAGCTGGCAGGCTGTCAGTTCCAGCAACTTTGTTGTTTTTCAGCCGCGTTATTGCTACTCGTACCTCGTCATAGTCAGGCGGTGGAACGTCGACTCCGTCATCCTCTCCTGCAGGCTCGGGTTCTTCGTCTCCACAACTTTCCATGCTGCTACCATTTAGTAGGGCGCAAAAGTGTTCCCTCCATAATTTAGTTATGCTCTGGACATCGGTTACTAGGTCACCATTGTTGTTCTTACAGGAGTACGCCCTGGTCTTGAAACCTTCCGTAAGTCGCCTAACTCTCTGGTAAAATTTCCGGGCATTTTTTCTGTCGGCCAGCATTTCAAGCTCTTCGCACTGACGTACTTCAGCCTCTCTCTTCTTATTGCGGCAAATACGTCGCGCTTCCCTTTTCATATCCCTATAGCGGTCCCATATAGCGCGCGTTGCACCCGGTCGCAGCGTGGCCCTGTAGGCGGCATCGTTTTTCTCTGCAGCTTCCTGACCGTACCAGTTGTTCTTTCGGGCTCGCTGAAATCTGACTACTTCTTCGGCGGCGGTTCTTAATGAGTGAGAAATGTGGTTCCACTGCTTGCATATGTCGGTTTATTGAAAAGTGCTCTCTGAGAGCAGGGGTAAGAGTCGAGTACGACTGTCTGTTGTAATTGTAGCTTTTCGAATTTGAGCTTGATTTGCAATTGCTCTTTCGGGCGGTGGTAAATCATATGTGAATAGCAGGTAAAGATGAGACCCATCATACGGCCTTGAGGTACTCCAGCTGAACCTTCGTAGAGTTCAGACTGCTCCTCGCCTTGCTTTCTTTGAGAGAGGACTTTATAAAGATATAGTAGTTGATCGGGAGGGACTCTTTATTTTTTAAAGTAAGCCGTCATGACATACTCGATTGAAAGCTTGAGATATATCGAGGAATGCAGCTATACAATACTTTTTGTGTTTGAATACAGTGTGAATGCAGTTTAAAGGCCCTTGAACTTGTTCGATTGTGCTGTGTTGTTTTCTGAAACCGAATTGGTGATAAGGGATAATCTTTTTTTGTTATATTACTGGCATCAATCTTTTTAGAAAAAGCGTTACCAGAATTTTAGAGGCGATCGGTAGCAAACTGATTGGGCGGTACGACTCAACTTTGTCTGGACTTTTTCCTGGTTTAGGAATCATTTTTACCTGTGAAACTTTCTATTGAGGTGGAACGAAACCATATGAGAGAATTGCGTAATAAATATAAGTCAGGAAAGTGATTCCTTTTTCCGTGAGCTGTTTTAATTTTTCTCCAGTGATTAGATCGTAACCAGGAGCTTTCTAAGCTTTGAGCTTTTTGATCGCTTCCATAAGCTCAGCTTTTGAGAATTCTTTTATGGATGGGTGCATTTGGTAGGGTTGTTTGAGAGCCTGTCTTACTTCTTGTGCAGTACTGGGAGAGGGTTCAATTTCATGCGGAACAAACACATTTTTTAGGTGGCGTGCAAATGTTCTTGCTTTTTCGAGATCACTTTTAGCCCATTAGTTGTTTTACATTCTGATGGCGGGTTGTGCCAGAGTTGGACTCTTTGATTTTTCTGCTGCTTTCCAGAGAGAATAATCGCTGGCAGGTGTTGCATCCAAATTACTGAGATAATAATGAAGTTGGGAATTGCGTTCTTTATACAAGAGTTCTTTGAGCTCTCTCGTTAGCGTATTAAATCTTGTTTTGTCTTCGGCAGGTCTAGTCTGCTGCAACTTCTCTCTAGCCAAGCGATTTTTGGTCAGCTTTTCTTTTACAAGAGAAGAGATTATTGTCACCGTGATTTGATTTGAATGGGCGTTGATCTTAAAGCAGATTGTTGGATGCAGTTATTGAAATGTTCAACAGCTGAAATGATATTTTCGCTAGATTTAAGCAAGTGTTTCAAATATAATTTTGAAGATGTTAAGCTTTGGAAGAGATTCCAGTCAGTTCTGTTGTTTTGAAGGCAACATTAAGTTGAGTCAACAAGATTATTGCTTAGAGTGACCATTACGGGAAAATTATCAGAAGATAAATCGAAACAGGGATTACATATCATTTCTTTATCTGCACAATTAAACACGCAAAAGTTTATTAATTATATATATATTTTTTTTTTGTATCGGTTGGCCAATACGCTTGGGAGCCTGAGGAGGCTGGTTACTTAGACGTATACTTCTAACAATTTGGTTTTTGTAGCCATAATTAATTCTAGTGAGACGTTTCGACAAGCAAACCAAACGGTTATGCCTTAATTCACGTGATGAAGTGTTAAAATTCGAAAGACTATATAATTCATCAAAATCAATTTTATGATTCATTCAGTTCTAAACAACTATCAGTAAGTAAGAAGTAAGTTCTCCGGTCTTGTAAATATTGTAAGCCAAGAAGTTTTCGTCTTCGAATGTAGGGCGGCAAACCGCAGGGCCAATTAAGCTTAAATAAAGCCATTTTGGTAAAAGTTCTTTGAACTCTTTTAATTTAATTAATACAACAATAGTCAAGGTGGCTCCTTGAAAATTAGTTGTATAGAGATTTTAATGTGCAGGGATCCTTGAATTCTTTCGAATTTCTTCTAATGAATCCCATCATAGAGAATGCTTTAGAAACAATATAGACAACATGTTTATTAAAAGTTAACTTCGTGTAAAACATCAAGCCAAGATCCTTAATTTTAACAGTGCGACGCATGTTAGTAGTCATATCTAATATGATTGAAAGTTTTGGAGTATGAAACCAAATTAAATTTTTTTTGTGTTAAGGAACAAATGATTAACGGTACACCACTGCTGAAACACAATAAGACCAGATTGCAGATTATGGAAATCAGTTAAATTACGTATCGGCAGATAGACTTTTTCATCATCTGCGAACAGTAAGTATTTAGCAAATTTGAAGTTTTGAGGTAAACTACATATGAACAGTATAAGCAGCAGTGGTCCACAGTGAGTTCCCTGCGGTATTCCAGACCATACATTAATGGCAGTGTCAAATTTTGTAGGACCTGTTTTAACCAAAAGCTCCCGCCCGACTAAAAACTTTTGAAAAATTTCAAAAGTGTTCCTCTAATCCCATGATGGTTGAAATTGTCAAAAGCTTTAGATAAGTCGGTATATACGACATCCAGTTGATAACTTTGCTCGAGAGCCTTACCAATTTGATTCGTAATAGTTACAATATTAGTGCATGTGGGTCTACCAGAAAGAAACCCGTATTGAAATCAGTTAGAGACATCTTTAGCATGTTGAAACAGTTTAATATTTAAAATATTATCAAATATTCTAGCGAATGTGCTTTGTTTAACTATTGGCCTATGGTTGATAATGTTGTTGCGATCACCATGTTTAACGGAAATGTTAAATAATAATGGTTGATAATGTTGTTACGATCACCCTGTTTAAGGCAAATGTTAAATAGCGAGGAAAAAGGATGACAAAGAATATTAGAAATCATATTCAAAAATACTGGAGAAAAGCCTTCCAGGTCACGACTAGAGCTGGATTTTAGGTTGGAGATTGCCAGATATACGACATCAGAAGACATTTTAAAGTTAGTTATTGAATAAGAATTCACTGCTGGATCAAATAAAGCAGAACGAGTGTCGGAGATCTCATTGAAGTTTACTTGAAAGATTTTCGGGAATAAATTGCAAGTTTCCAAAGTATTATCAGACTAGCTGACCCGGCGAACTTCGTCCCGCCCAAAATTAATTTTTTTATTGAAACATTTGGTCCAACGTTTTCCCCACAAGTTCAAGTTTAGTTTCGTGGTCGTCAGGAAGCATATTCTCTATTGCCGTCTTAAATAACTAAAGAAGTCGTTATGTCCGTGAAGAAGTTCTTGCGGAAACAATGATACGGTACGAAGATGAATCGTCCTTGAATCTGTATCCTTGTATCCTGTATCTTCTGTCCTTGAATCTGGAGGCAATTTCAAGATGGGGGAGTATCATTGGTCTACAGAAATCCAAAATACAATTACTTCAGACGAAATATCATAAATGTCTTTCAATTTTCATTGTAGGCATTCATCAATAATTGGCTTTATTCTGTTTAGTCACAGTAACTCAAGGACCGCAATGGTTATGATAGTAGATTTAACGGTGGTAACTTGACTACTTTGACGCCTGGTATCTTTGAATGACTTCACTTGACAATTTTTAGCAATAACTAGACTCCAGCGCAACCTATACTATTGCCACTACTCTTACCACTATCTATCTCTATTATGAGGCAAATCGGGTTAAAAAATACGATTTTTGGTAATAATTCGACTCCAGAGCCACCGTAGATCAATTTTTTTCGCCGAAATATTTCCCTTCACGTTACCAATAAATATTTTGAATATTAGCAAATCGGATCGTATATAAAATTTTTAGTGTTTTAAGTTGTGAACCTCGTTTAGGAGGAGATCACTCACAAACACACGTACCGAACAATTATATATGTATTTACAAATAGGTAAAAGTTTCAGTATGTTTGGAAGGCGCCACGCTCACTTTTCTCCATTAGTATGAGATTGATACTATTTCAATACTTCCAGAGATATGCGGTATGAAAAATTGTATGTATGGGAGAAGCCACGCTCCCTTAATATAACGAAGTTATTATTTCATCAATTTCAAAGAAATCGGTACAGTCCTTTGCAAGATCACCTCTCATAAAAATAGTTGACTTCTCTTTATATAATTGGTATGGATAATAAGTATACGTAAATAGCCACAACCCGCCTGCCTTGCGGCGCCTTAAAACACCTTTCCAACTGTAAAACAATCATTCAGTTCTATTCTATGTATATCTATAATACGTGTACCGAATTTCAAGAAAAACCATATGCACAATTTGTTTGAATAGATCAGTCCCTGGTCCACCTATCAGACAAAACGATCCTATATGTTAATCCGGGCATTAAGCTACCTATGCGCCAAATTACAAACAAATCAGACCGCAAATAAGATTTCTTCGAATAGATCGGTCCCTGGTCAACTTACCGGAAAAATTGATTTTATATGCTATTCTCGGCAAAAAGCTCCCTGCTTGCTAAATTTCAAGCAAATTGGACCATAAATAAGATTTTGTCAAATAGATGGGTCCCTGGTCAACCTACCGGAAAAAAGGATCTTATATGCTAGATTGGTCTATGGTCCACCTACCAGAAAAAATTATCTTATATGTTAATCGAGGCAAAAAGCTACCTACGTACTAAACTTGAAGCAAATCTGACCATAGATAAATTTTTTTCAAATAGATCTGTCCTGGTCCACTTACCGGAAAAATGGATCCTATACAGGGTGTCCCAGAAGTAACGTGCCAAACTTTAGGGGAAGGTAGGTGGGGAGGTGAGCTCACTGATAAACAAAAAATTTTCAGGTAAAAGTGTCACCGTTTTTGAAATATTTACATTTTNCTGAGCTATAGCTTTACATTACATAAAAAAATTGCTCATTTCATAAAGATTTCAGAAAGGTGCCACACTTACTGTTTCGAATAGAAAAAAAAAGTTGTAGCCGCTTTTGTGGGTAAAGGACTGAGACACGCTAGAATATAGTCTAGGCGCTATGTAAGCATCGGGCGATACGGGTGGCAATGCATGTCTTGTCTACTCGTATCTGTGTAGACTTTTTTGACATTTGTTTTGTATACATATATATATATCCTCGCTGAAAAAAACGAAAAACGCATTCGCTATTGTACATTTTATATACTCGTTTTGTAAGCCTCATAAAAGTCGCAGTGCTCGTGCGCGAATAAAATTAAATCTTTAAGCTTGTATTGAATTATCAAATTTTATATGCGAAAGTCGCGGAAATAAGACTTTATAAACAAAATAAAACGTTCACGAGTTTTATACGTTCTTGGACGCGATTCAGATCAGTTTTTCGGGTAGTTTCGCGTTTCTATCGCTGCATGTGATTTGCATACAGCTTTGCTGCATCCATCGTTGGAAATTTGTCGTAGTCCCGCCGTGGGAAGAGAGCTACACCCACGTTGACCCTCAGCCATCGGTCGCCCAATCGACGCCACAACGTCTGCATCGCCAATCACCACACCGCCGCCACCTTTGGGTCGCCAGTACACCGACCAGCCTCCGCCGCCGCAAAATTTGCCCCCTTCGCCGATCATCTCAGTTGATCGCTTGGAGCAACCCTATTTGCCTAAGGAAAGCTTGTGTCCCGCCATTTGGTCCTTCTGGGCCAGCAGACCCCGAACCAGCAAGCAGCAAGTAAAAGAAAAAGTCCCTTTGTAAACCGTAAGTAAGCCTATTAATTCTTAGTGCTACATACTTATTCCCACGGTAACTACACTATACAAACATACATATATCGCATTAAAGTACTTCAAAAATAGTAACCTAAAATTCGTAAAAATCTTGTGCGCCTTTTTCCAAAAACAAAAAAAAAACGGCATCCTCAGTCCGTTAAAGAATTTTTTAGAACTTCGTGCATATATATGTATATCTCCAAGTTTTCGAGTAAATAAGTTCCGAAAGCCAATATCCCGTATATCGAAAATACATACATATATGCATGTACATATGTACTGATTTCTCTTCCCGCCTATTTGTACATATTTTCCCGCTCAAGCGTTTTCATACATACAGTCCACACATATATATACATATCTACTTACAAGTACATAGGCAATTTTCTATTCCCTCTCCTCCCACATTCGCTTTTACCAAATCAATTATAATTTCTCATTGATATTTATGTATACAAACTTAAATTCCCCACAACGTTTGCTCGTAATAATACATAAATTCTAAACATTTTCTCAGCAGTGTTTCCCTTGTTTAAAATAAGAGTTGCGATTTCACGACAACAAAGGTGCACAAGTGAGACAATATTACAAAGCGACATATAAACATACATATATAAACACATAGGCATACTTATATACACACAATCCCATACATATCTACATATAAAAAGTGCGATACAGTGGTCGGTTTGCAGTGCGATAAAGTTAATAAATAAAAGCGGACGGCGCTTATATACAAATACCATTGTTACAGTCCCGTGAATTAAATTTGCATTTCACCAAAAGTAATTAAAGCGCATTCTCGTTCTTCTACTGTGTGGTCCTCTTACCTATACATAAAATTGCGGTTACAGTCGGAAAAAAAAAAAACATGCATTTACATAAACTAAATTTTTCTCGTACTCTTTCATTCGTTGAGCAAGTTTCTTGAAATAACTATATTCTCAAAAACGGTTAAATAAATAAATTTGTAAATAAATTAAATCTCTATTTTTCCTTAATTCGCAATCGAGCACTGACAGAATCGCAAAACTCACACATTTCATTATTTATTTACTCATTTTATATCACTGTATATTTACTTCTCTGGCATTCCTTTAAAAAGGAATTGCATTAAATTCTCTGGCATTCCCTTAAAAAGGAATTGCATTAAATTCTCTGGCATTCCTGTAAGAGGAATTGCATTTACTTAAAAAAAAAAATTTAATTTAATTGCATTCTTAGTATTCTCGAGTTCTTTAAATCTCCCTCAGGCATCTCTCTCTCTCAGTCTCTCAACCCCAGTCCTTTCAGACTAAATTATAAATTTTCTCGGGGCTTAACGAAGAATCCCAAATTCCCAAAATGAGTGATGAAGAGAAAATCGTTGCGATCGAAACTCAACGCTCTTACCGCTCAAGNCTTCAAAAAAACAAAGGCAATTGGCCTCCGTTAAGTTTATTGCAGAGACTGATAATTTAGTCGATTACTGTTCAAGATTCAAATCCCTACCTCTCGAAAATAACTCAGAATCAAGCCTGAAAATAAAAGATACGAGTTTAGACAATTTTTGGAATCGAGTTCAAAACTCTTATGATGTAGTTGTAGAGGCAGACGAGCAAGACCTTCCCGAAGATTTCAAAGCAAGTGCTTTTCGCAAATATCGGTCTTGTCTCGATCAATATGAAGACACTAAAGCTCTAATCGCTGACCAGCTCCATCTTCATAAGCAAGTGATCAATCCCATGCCTACTCCCTCTATTTCACAACCCAAACGCCAGTCTGGCCTCGGCTTAACCGTCCCTCTTTGTGACACCGAAGTATTTTACGGAAGTTATGAACAATGGCCCTCTTTCCGGGATATGTTCACAGCGGTATATATAAATCACCCTGAACTCACCCAAGGCCAAAAGTTGTACCATCTCAGGTACAAAACTCAAGGTAAAGCCAATCAAATAGTAAAGCAATTCTCTCTCTGTGATGAAAGCTTTAATCTCGCATGGGAAGCACTTCGGTCTCGATATGAGAATAAGCGTATTTTGGTAGACAACCAAATACGAATCTTAATGAACCTCAAACCCATTCCCACCGAAAGCAGCGAAGACATACAAAGTCTTCAGTAAACAACTGCCTTCAAATTCTCGCAACTCAGCAAGTCTCAACCGAAAATTGGAACCCCGTCCTCATCTATATAGTAACCTCTAAGCTTCCCGAAACTACAGTATCTCTGTGGGAACAATCCCTCAGCTCGAGGAAAGACCTTCCCAATAGCTCCTCAAAGCCCCCTTTCTCGCATACAAACCACCTTTTAAACCCCCTCACTCTCAAAGCTTTCAAAACAGAGCAATGTCACAAATACAATCTCACGTGACAGAGCAGCGAATAATGCAAAAATGTTCGATGTGTAAGAACTCCTCTCATTCGCTGTGGAACGCAAGAAGTTCGTAAGAGAAAATAATATGTGCTTCAATTGTCTATCTCAGTCACACTCGTTGAAAGATTGCCCTAGCACCCAAACTTGTAGCCATTGTAATGAACGGCACAACTCAGTGCTCCATGAAGCCACAAACTCCATGCCGAAAAGGCAACCCCCAAGAGTGCAAAAAACCAACTCACAAGTGGCAACCACAACCTCCACAAACTTAAGTGCCCAAACTTAAACTCAAACAGACGCTGACGAACAAGAAGCCTCAGGTACGCAGGTGCAATCATTCTACTCAGAGAATGAGAGCAGAATACTCCTCCCTACAGCTATGGTACCGGTATCACACCGAGGAGAAATATTTAAACTCAGAGCTCTCATAGACCAGGGGTCAGAACGAAGCTTTATCTCCACCAAAGCTCAGAATAAGCTAGGGCTGCCCTGCAAATCCTCAAAATTTGAAATCTCGGGCATGGGTGGAAGAGTTGTTCAAACTTCGAACAAATTATGCTCTTTAGTCTTGGTCTCCGCCGATCTCCAAACTCAAATAAATGCTCAAGCTATCGTGTTACCACAGCTGACAAAAATGCTCCCCAAGTTCCCACTTAATCATGACCACAAAGAAAAATGGTCTCATCTGAAACTGGCAGATCCAAACTGCCACTCCCCAGCCCAGATTGACCTCGTGTTAGGCAGTGATATCATCCCTCAAATAATCGAGGAGGGCATTGAAAAAATCTCACCAACTCTGCCAGCTCAAAAGACAATATTGGGTTGGATACTTAGTGGTCAGATTTACGAAAACATAGCTTTATACTCTACACAAATAGAGGAAACTTCTAATGAGCACCTCAACTCACAATTGCGTCGGTTTTGGGAACTAGAAGAAGTTCCAAACCTCAAGCATACCACCCCTGAAGACGACTTTTGCGAAGATTTCTATAAATCCACCACTTCTCGCAACTCTGATGGTCGTTATGTGGTCAGGCTTCCGTTCAAGCCAAGTTTCCCCAAAGAAATCTCTTTAGGTTACTCTCGCTCCTCAGCGCTTCAGCAATTTCTCGGAATGGAGAGAAACCTCCTCAAAATGGGCGATTTAAAGGCCTCATATGATAATGCCCTGGAATAATATCTCACCCTAAACCACATGGAAAAAACTATGTCCCAAGAAAAACTCCTCTCAGGCAAGTACATGTCGTTCTATCTCCCTCACCATGCGGTCATTAAGCCCGAAAAACGAACGACAAAGGTACGAGTTGTCTTTAATGCATCAAAGATTTCGGGATCCGGTTACTCTCTTAACGATGTATTATATACCGGACCGGACCGGAACTCTCCAGCCTGATTTGATGCTTCTCATCCTCAAGTGGCGAATGTATAAATTTGTATTTAATGGTGATGTCGAAAAGATGTACCGACAAATACTGCTACATCCCGAAGACCAGGACTTTCAAAGAATAATCTTTCGTTCACCCACAACCAGTCCCATTCAAGATTATAAATTAAAAACGGTCACATTCGGTGTAAACTGTGCGCCCTACCTCGCCATTCGCACACTTCACCAAGTAGCACAAGATGAAAAAACCAACTACCCAATGGCAGCCGCCATTCTGAAGAAAGAAACGTATGTGGATGACATACTCTCTGGTAGCCACCATCTGGCAATCGCCACTCAATCTCTCACCCAAATCATCCAGCTTTAAACTCAGCAGGCTTTCCCTTGAAGAAAATAACAGCGAACCACCCAGACATTCTCAAAAATATGAGAAAAGAGGACTTGCTCGATACTAATTTTCTCGAGTTCGAAAAAGCAAGTACCACAAAGACTCTAGGGATCCAATGGAATGCGGTCACAGACACGTTTTCCTATACGATCGACTCCATCCCAGCCTCATCTGCAAGCACTAAACGACAGATTCTCTCCTCTGTCGCGAAACTTTTTGACCCCGCAGGGTGGCTTACGCCGATAATGATCCAGGCAAAGATTCTCTTACAAGAGCTCTGGATCGACGGAACTGACTGGGACGAGAAAGTCAAACCCCTCCGTCTTGTTAAATGGTCTCAGTTCGCAACCAATCTCCATACAATCTCGACCATTCAAATTCCACGATGGGTAAATTTTATTCCTGACCAGCATGTTGAACTCTATGGATTCTGTGACGCCTCAGAAAAGGCATATTGTGCCAACGTATATGTTCGAACTACTCATGGTTCCAGTACCTCTTCCCATCTTCTGGTTTCCAAAGGCAAGGTAGCACCCCTTCGGACAACTAGTTTACCCCGGCTCGAGCTCTGCGGTGCTCTTCTCTTAGCTAAACTGGTCGCAGATGTCCAGTCCCATCTCGACCGCTCTCAAAGAAAACTGGTACTATGGTCGGACTCTGAAATAGTAGGTATTGGCATGGCTGGAAAAACCACCCCACTCTTGGAAAACGTTCGTCTCGAATCGAACCGCGGAGATCTTGGAACTCGTCGGAAACGCCACCTGGCGGCATGTACGCAGCAGCGACAACCCAGCAGATATGGGCACAAGGGGTTGCAAGCCACTAGACCTAGCAGCGTCTTCGTTATGGTGGAATGGTCCTGATTGGCTATCCAAGCCCCCTGAAGAATGGCCAAAACCCCCAGTTCGTAATGTCAACCCGCCGGAAGTGCGAAGAGTGGAGGCACTACTCACCACCGACGGAGATCCCGACGTTCTGGACAGGTTTTCCTCTTTCTTTCGAGCCTTGAGAGTGATGGCCTACGTCTTCAAGTTCATCAGACGACTAAAGGACAAAGCGCCAGGAGCTAATGACCGCGCATTATCCCCGCTATCACATGATGATCTCCGCTGCGCGAAAATCCGTCTGATCATAACCACGCAAACCCGTCATTTCTCCCATGAAAGGGCCCGCTTGGAAGACTCCAAACCCATTGACAAAAAGAGTTCACTATTAGTTCTTAACCCCTTCTTGGATAAAAATGGAGTTCTCCGCGTCAATGGACGCCTTGCTCATGCTACCTTGAGCTATAACGAACGTCACCCCATTATAATTCCGGAAAAGTCCCGATTCGCATTCCTCTATCTAAAGTTTCTCCATGATCTACTCCTCCATGCAGAAGTACGACTTATGCAGCAGATGACCAGGCAAGAATTTTACATTCCCCTCATCAAAAAATGCATTTATCAATGTAAATCCTGCACCATTCACAAACAGCAAATGCGCTCGCAGATTATGGCTGCCCTGCCGCCCGAACGATGCACCTTCGCTCCGCCCTTCACCACCACCGGTGTTGATTTTGCTGGGCCTTTTCAAATAAAAGCCTCCATGCTAAGATCTCCCACTTTAGTGAAAGGCTATGTGGCCGTCTTTGTGTGCTTCACAACAAAGGCGGTACACCTCGAGCTGTGCTCAGACCTGACCAAAGAGGCATTTCTCGCCGCCTTTGCTCGTTTTGTTGGTCGCCGTGGTTGCCCCGCTAAAATGATGATTGACAATGGCAAAACTTTTATAGGAGCCAAAAGAGCCACTGAAAAGGAGTTCTCTGTCTTCCTCCAAACTGCATCCCGTGATATTGTCCAAAAATACTCACCCCAGGGTATTAATTGGCAATTTATACCTCCCAGCGCCCCGCACATGGGTGGCTTATGGGAGTCTGCCGTTAAAAGTTTTAAACTTCACTTCAAAAGGACTGCCGAGCCCCATAAATTTACGTTTGAGGAGTTTACTACCCTTTTAATAAGAGTAGAAGCTGTACTAAATTCTCGTCCGATATCCCCACTCACCCAACGGACTTTACAGCGCTCTCACCTGGCCACTTTCTCCGGGGTGCTCCCCTCCTATCATTCCCCGAATCTAGTCGCGAAAACCTCTCGCTCATTAATAGATGGGAAAAACTCAAGGTCTTACACCACCAATTCGCACAACGATGGAAGGAAGACTACCTCAAAGACTTACATAAGCGACACAGGTGGAAGAATGCTCATGTAGAACCCAGAATCGGAGAATGCGTAGTCATTAATGATGACACACTCCCGCCCACGGAATGGCGCCTGGGCCGCATCGATAGGTTGCACCCTGGCAAGGATGGGCATATTCGTGTAGTCGACGTACGCACCCAAACCGGCTTACTTACACGACCACTTGTAAAATTAGTATTTCTACCTTGCGGTGATGCCACCACTGCTCGCACTGTTCCCCATTAACCACCAAGCGCGCTCTATGCACAGCAATCCACTTGTCACAACGCACACTCTCTTTTTTCAGTCTCATATTAATCTTTGTCATATATGACCCACTAATGGTTGTTGTATATATATGTCTTTCAGATGGAACGTAATTATACCCCCCAGCCAGCACCACGCACGTCTTTCAAGTCAAAGGTGGTCGTGGCACCTGCTGAAGAGGATTCGCAAGGAACTGACAACGACTACCAACGATGCCGCTTGTGCACCCGTCACCACGCACTGCGTCTATGCCCCGTGTTTGCAAGCATGCAGCCGCAGCAACGGTTTTTGTTGGCCAGGGCACACAAATATTGTACGAACTGTCTGGCGTTGTCGCACACTACGGCAGAATGTACCTCAAGTGGTCTTTGCAAGGTTTGCTCGCTGCAGCACCACACCCTCTGGCATCGACGTAGCACATCGGCAGTCCACCGCAGCAGCCCGAACGCCGCAGTGCAGCCCCCCAAACGACTAGTTCAGCCCAAATTACACTTCCCCCAACGTGGGGGATCAGGGTGTACTCAAGCTCGCTCCAAGCACCTCCGACACCACCCAACGGCCACGAACATCGAAAACCGTAGAGTCCGGCGCACGGCGGAGGGACTGCAAACCGCAAATTATCGAGACAAGACCACAAAGCTATTGGTTCAGGAGGCGCTCAGGACACTCCAGGAATTAAACGAAGCACTATCCGCCTAATGCGGCTAGGGCCGGCTGGATGTTCACGCGAACACCGCGGCAGCACGTTCGCCGTTAACTTTTTCGGATCATCCAGTTACATTTTTTTCTTTATATAAACGCGGCAATTTGTTTGCAATGAATTTTGTGTTTTTCCATTGAACTTTTATCTTAAGCATTGAATTTGTAAATTTCTCGAAACTGATAGTCTAGGCGCTATGTGAGCATCGGGCGATACGGGTGGCAATGCATGTATTGTCTACTCGTATCTATGTAGACTTTTTTGACATTTGTTTTGTATACATATATATATATATCCTCGCTGAAAAAACGAAAAACGCATTCGCTATTGTACATTTTATATACTCGTTTTGTAAGCCTCATAAAAGTCGCAGTGCTCGTGCGCGAATAAAATTAAATCTTTAAGCTTGTATTGAATTATCAAATTTTATATGCAAAAGTCGCGGAAATAAAACTTTATAAACAAAATAAAACGTTCACGAGTTTTATACGTTCTTGGACGCGATTCAGATCAGTTTTTCGGGTAGTTTCGCGTTTCTATCGCTGCATGTGATTTGCATACAGCTTTGCTGCATCCATCGTTGGAAATTTGTCGTAGTCCCGCCGTGGGAAGAGAGCTACACCCACGTTGACCCTCAGCCATCGGTCGCCCAATCGACGCCACAACGTCTGCATCGCCAATCACCACACTGCCCCCACCTTTGGGTCGCCAGTACACCGACCAGCCTCCGCCGCCGCAAAATATGCCCCGCCGCCTTCGCCGATCATCTCAGTTGATCGCTTGGAGCAACCCTATTTGCCTAAGGAAAGCTTGTGTCCCGCCAATCGGCCCAGCTGTTCGCGAGATTATCTGTTACAAAAAAAGGGACTTCTCTTTATATAATTACTACAGATATCATCCCGTCATATCCAAGACTCGATGGGAAACCACTAGTTTTACGTTTATTATTAATATAAATCCAAAAATTCTTTGGATTGCCCTTGAGATTTGACTCCACAGTGGAAATGCATCGATTAAGTAAGAAATTATGCAAGCAGACGTACTCTTTCTTCAATTTAATTAGACATAAATTATTAACCTTGACATAGAGCGCAGCTCAGTTTGTCTAGACTTAATTTAACTTACCGTAAGAAATCATCAATGATTAGTTAACACGTCAACTCAAGGCAAAAGCGGAAATATTTTGTTTAAGTATTTTCCTTTTTATCTGTTTGACAGTTTACCACCTAAAATACCACATCGAAAAAATTTTTTATATGCCCTATTTTTAAATAAGATTTTTTAAATGGCATAACCTCGAATCGAACCACGAAATACAGTAAAATAAACTATTGCGGATTGTTTTGTACGAACCAATATATATAATATATAATATCCCAACGGTTTTTACCCTCCATTCCCGCCCATCCGCACGAGGGGCGCAGTCCGCATGACGTACGGAACCAATATTTTAAATTTTTGTGCCGAGTCACGATAGGCAGGAGTTTGTTAAGTGTCGAGATCTAAAACTGTTCAGCTACAGAACTAAATTCATCAGCTGATTTTATGTATTTATGTCAATAATTCACTTATTGAGAGAGGAGAGTATCGCTTTCTTAATGCTGAAAAGCGGATCTGATATATCAAACGTGCTGGAATGAGAGTTAAAATCCTGGCATAAGCAACGGAGTGGGTCGTGCAATTCAAAATTGGTTTTACAAGCTTTCAGAAATATGGGACAAAAGTGTCTTGATACGCGTGAGGGAACATTAAAGCTTACATCAGCCAGAAGAGACGGACTTGAAATTGAGCCTGTCAGTAATTTAACCATAAAAATTATACCAAGCATTTCCCTGCGACTGGCAAGTGTAGGAAGGTTAATAAGTTTTAAGCGACTCGTATAAGGTGGAAGACTATATTGCGAATCCCATCGGAAATTTCTTAAAGCAAAAAGTAGGATCATTAAAAAAAGACCAATCTAGAGAACTAAGAACTTCATTGATAGTTGAAATATTGGCTTTGGCATAGTCATGAACTATATCAAAAACAATATTATTAGAAGCAAAATCATAGAATTTAAAATTGATAATAAGAACCTTATGATGTAAGCTATTGGCGGATATTGGCGATAAGAATTCTTCACAAGTTATGTTTAGCTCATTGAATGCGAAAATCAAATCTAAAATACGACCACTGTCATTCAAACTATTATTAAATTGATTAAGTCCGTTGGAAAATAAAAAGTTACCAACTAACAGTTTAATTTCAGATTTGACATTGTTTGGTATTAAAATTTTATTATAATGTGACCAGTAAATGTTACTTAAATTAACCCATATTGTCCCATACTAAATTTTTTTTAGATTTATATGCTTTCTTCTATATACAGGGTAAAAGTAGCGTTAAAGTAAAGGAAAAAATGTGACTAAACACGGGGCGAATTCCAGATGTATTGTTAGAAGACTGTATTTGGTTAAAATATAAAATAATAAAAACATTATTTATAAGTTGTAATACATTTATTGATAATATATGCATATTCTACGTTCCAGGAGTTAGATTTTGGTAGGAAAAGTGGCAAAAACATTTCAAACATAAACTCACATCACATTTACACAGGCTACTCTTCCTATAGTTTTACATGCTTCGCCAGCACAATGACGTTTTTTTTTGCAAATTTTAATGGGTAAGTGGTGTAGTCACAAGAAGATATATGGTCCCAATGTGGAGAACCCCGAGGCTAGGTAGCATCGAGCTGTCAACTAAATACCGCACAAAGTATTTGGGAGTAGTCTGGGATAGTAAGCAGCTGCGGAAGCGCAATGTTGAGGAAAGGGAGAATAAGGCCAGTAATGCCCTTTAAGCATGTAAAAGAATGCTGGGAGCCATTTGGGGTCTGCCACCTGCCCTGATGCATTGGTGCTATACAGCAATAGTCAAACCAATACTGCTATATGGCGCTTTGGTGTGGTGGAATGCCGCAAAAAAGTCCCCTACCTCTGGCGAATGAAGCAGCTTCAGGGCCTCGTGGCACTGTGCAAAAGAAAGATTGCAGAGTTATTACCGGATCCTGGTGGCCGCTGGTGCACAAAAAATGGGTATGACTAGGGTGGACAGGTGCAGGAAGTGTCGTGAGCGGGAGACCAGGGAAACGTTGAGATATATTCTCTGCCATCATACTGCACTGTTAAAAACATGATTAAAATGCTTGGGGGCCTACCAATTCGAGTGCGTCAAGTACGAAAATAACGGTTTTTTTGGTATAAAAAAATGGAGGGTTCAGGAACTATACGGGTCATATTTTCATGTTGTACTCGACATCGTAAGCGCAAGGATTCGCCACGCGCTGAATGTGTAGATATTAAATAAGATGCGATTGACACCTAAACTGGTTGCAACCCTACTAAAAAATAATATATAATTGCGCATCTGGAGCCCAAGTCCTTTCATTTGGCACCTTATTTCTTGTAATCTAACAGTAGTAGCAGTAAATACAAGTACATATTCGATACTTTTCGTCCGATACCAAGCAATTTCGGTATCGATAATTTTGAACCGAGTACTGAGTACGTATCGAAACCCGTTTCAGTGACAATTTTATACCCGGACTTTTATTTTTTAATCCAATTATTANAGTAGCAGTAAATACAAGTACATATTCGATACTTTTCGTCCGATACCAAGCAATTTCGGTATCGATAATTTTGAACCGAGTACTGAGTAGGTATCGAAACCCGTTTCAGTGACAATTTTATACCCGGGCTTTTATTTTTTAATCCAATTATTATTGTGAATAGTTAAAATTTTTTGGCAGTTTAGTTGCCAACGAAAAGAAAGTCCTACAAAGAAAGGCCTATTAACATCTAATCTAAGTTCACTTTTTGTGAAAACTCATATCTGGATATAGAAAGCAAGGTAAATTAAAAACGCAACGTCTCCAAAAGGATTAACTAATGTGCTTGTTTTATTTCTTCCCGTTTATATTCAATTTAAGGCAAATTTACTAAGTCCAAAAGAGGCACAGAAAATTTGATAAGCTCACAAAAAATTCTAAATATTTTAATTTGCAACGGAACCTTTTACAACATTTTTGAGGGAAATGTTTTAAAAGGTTGTTTTTCTCTCCTGTGAAAATTCTACAAATAGATTTAACAACTTTTCACTCGAAGCTAGCCATTTGAAAGCCTCACTACACTATAACATTGTCCTCCTAAAATGATCGAGATTATTACTTCGTTCAGAAATATACCATTGTTATCTGCAAAAATGCTGTTGACCAAAGTTATAACACAGAAAACCTTTATTAATTAGTTAATTTGGCTGAATCAAATTATAACATAACTGTTTTTATCTCAATCGCTTGCTTTTTTTACAAAATAAATAATTATGTATAACAAATAAAATACGCACATAAAAAAGAAGCAAATTCTATTAACAAAATTCTGTGGGGTTTTTACAAACCAACTTATCGGGCTTTGCACCTTTTTCTTCTTTTTTGGGAGGCCATCCTAGTAAAACACGTTTTAAAACTTAAAGTTTTTCTTAAAAAGATTAAGTACCATTCTTCTAAAATCAAAAATGATCGTTACATAAGTTATATTGACAAAAATTATAGATATTTATTTATTTAATTTAATTTAATTTAATGGTAATTAGTACATTAAGATATAATCTTTTCTTGCACAACGATGTAAATATAAGCAATTAAATACCTTAACAATAAAAAATACACAGATAAAATATTTAATAATTTAAAGCATTAAGTAATTATAAAACATTAAGAAATTATAAGAAAAAAAGATAGATAAACATGAATAAACATAATTTAGATTGCGAGAGTCGATAACCATGTTTTCAAGAAATTTTAATTAGAGAAATACTGAAGTATAAGTTTCTTGAAGCTGCCTCTAGACAATAACCTCCTTAGCGACTGAGGAAGGGAGTTCCAAAGTCTAACAGCGTTAACGAAAAACAGTCGGGATGAGCATAAGTAATTGAACTTGGGCACAATTAGAGTTAAAGAGCGAGAGCATTTAGTAAATATGAGTTTTTCATATAGGTATTCCGGTTTCGCAAGAGTAATTAGTTTAAAAATAAAGATGCAGTTCCTGGCATTTAAGAAATTTTGTATGTCGCAGCCAAGTATCGAGTTTTCAACAAGGAAAGATGGTCAAACTTCTTCAGACCGTATACGTATCTCGTGGCATAATTAAAAGCTACGTCCAACTTGTGCTTAGAGTGAGAATCTAGTTTGCTATAAACTATCTCAGAATACGTAATAAGTGGAACTATTAAACTCTGAACCAACTTTTTCTTAGTGGCTAAAGGAACATATTGCGAAGTAATTCTAAGAAGAGTATAATATATTTTGCTCACAGTTTTGTTAACATGATCCTCACAAGTTAGCTTAGAGTTAATGACAAACCCGAGATTTGTAACTTTGTCAACTACTTTAAGTGGGCTAGTACCAATATGCAAAAGCGGAATCACGGAATGCTCAACTATTTCCTTAAATATGGGTAGTACA
>NW_016161538.1:0-16473 GCF_001687245.7 Rhagoletis zephyria
CAGAATGCAGAAAAGTGTAAAATTCCAATGCCATCAGCATGGAAATTACTAAAAGCAAGAATTTTCACAATGAGTATGAGTATGCATGCGCTCTTATTAAAACATTGCGAGTAGGAATTGGCAATTCCCATTTTTATGGTCGCACATATTGTTATGTTCATTTAAATTTTTTCTCTTATTTTTTTGTAGTAAACTAAATTTAAGCATAAAACAAGAAGAAAATTTAAGTCAGTAGATATTCATGAAATCACGAAATCGTGTTCCACCGAGAGCACAATTAGAAAAAGTAGTTGAAAAAACTTGTAATTAGTTGATATTCAACATGGTACCTCTGTGAGTAAATATGCGTGAACAACTAAAACATGTGGCGAGATTCAGCGCAGAATAACTCGTCTATATGTGGCATGAATATCTAGCAAAGATATGCATCGCAAATGCAGTTGTTTAGATGTTTTTTTTTTGTGAAAGCAATAAAAACCTACCAATCTTGCAAGCAAGTGCTGTTGCTGAGTGGTAAAGGTGCTCTCCTGGCCATGAAGATTTATTATTTTTTTTTGTAGGGTGATTTGAAATTTGATGAAATTGAAAACCTATAGTGTAGCGCGACCTCTCTTCACTCAGAAAAGCTGCTCGGTTTTAGATTAAATATGGCACTCGGATTGCTTATAGCTCTGACTAACATTTGGAATATTTTTTAGATTTTTGATGTTCAATTTTGGGCGTTTCAACGCCATGTGAATTCACTAGTTCTCTATTAAAAGGAGACTTAGTTCTTGATATCTAGTTTTTTTCTAGTGTCTAGTCGAATTTCATACTGCATATCTCAGTCAGTGTTTACAGCAAAATTGTTCTCCAGCAGCCACTATCCAATTCCCATGTAGAATTCCTCGGTGATTAAGAAAATCGAGATAATTTTTTTTTCTATGGATAACTTTTTATTTGCAATTCACCGTTATTCAGCTTTAAAAAATAGTGGTTTCACTTAATCACGTATATCTTACGAACGAATTGAATAATCGTAATACGGGATACGGGAAATGAAATCAAATAAAATTTTCCGTAAACCGTGTGTACCTCACTTATCGATAGCCCTGATAGTTTCTGAGAAATTCATTAATCATTTCTGACGCCTCTTGTTTTCGATGCAAACACTCTACCTACTCAGGTGTACGTGGCGTATGAGTAACACTCTTTTCTGCTCATATTTCATACAAACAAGTAAGAAACATTAAATACCCGGCGCAAGTATTAAATATATGTTTTTTCACCTTTCCGAAACTTACCGCTATATGGTAAGCCGGGGTGTATCAATTTTGAGAAACTTAGCGTCCTTAAATTTCGAAATATTGCAGTTTTAAGCATTTCTGAAATTTACCGTTATATGAAAAGCGGCCGTAATTTTAGTCCGATTTCAATAATTTTCAACGTTTTGCTTTTATGTGGCAAGCACAATAAAAATACCGAGTTTGGTAAAAATTGGTAGAACGGTTACCGAGATACATATATGTGATCATATGTGGGCGGTGCCACGCCCATTTCCAAAATTTTACCATAAACGTACTTCTTGGTAAAGATTTAATATTTACTGATTTATCGACGATTTTGTATTTCTCTAAATTACCGTTATATGGGATGTGTGCGTGGTTACGCCCATTTTCAAAAAATTTATAATATTCTTATTTCTCGCCTAAAAATTGTTGTAAATATCAATTTTGAGGTAATAATCTTCAGTAGTTACTAAAATATCGCATTTTTCGTATTTCTGAAAATTACCGTTATATGGGAAGTGGGCGTGGTTACAGTCCGATTTCGCCCATTTTCAATACCTACCTTGGGTAAATGGAAACCTAAGTACCAAATTTCGTTGAGATATCTCAATTTTTTCTCAAGTTATCGTGAACACGGACGGACGGACAGACGGACAGACGGACGGACAGACAGACATGGCTTAATCGATTTCTCTATTCATTCTGAACATTTATGTATACATTTGTCTATATCTATCTCGATTCGTTTTTGATGTTACAAACAACCGTTATGTGAACAAAATTAATATACCCTTGTGCACAAGTGCGCTCGGGTATAAAAATCCATGTAGATACATTTTCATTTGATCAGTCATTATTTTCTTATTTATCTGTCGATTTTCTTCACCAGTAGCTTCGTTTCTTTTTCTAAAGGAACAGGCTTTAACACAGGTGCAAAGTATTTACACAGAACTGAGAATAGACATAGACCGTTTTGCAGTATCACCGACGATATGTGTGCATTAGAGTGGTCCAAAAATGCATGTGAAAAAGAAAATTTGGAATTTCAATACCGCCACCCCCGAGGATTGTTCTATGCCGGAAAAATATACTCCTATTTTTTATTTTGAAATAAAAAAAACTTGGGAGTGCTCACAGCGCTTAAATTTTTCCATGTATTTTATATGGGGGAAAAACAACTTTTCATAGAAATAGTGCAGAATTCTTGAAAATCAATATTTTTAGATCGGAAACCTCTGGTTCTCTTCAGGATACTTCGAGTATTAATATCCAATTATTCCTTTAACCATTTTTTCATAGCAACTATATTTCATAGGTCCGCCAACACCCCCAGAAAATGCAATGAGGGGACCAATAAAAAATCTTTAATATTAAAAAGTGGTTAAATAAATAATTGAGTATTAATACTCGAAGTATCCTGAAGAGAACCAGAGTTTTCCGATCGAAAAATATTGATTTTGAAAAATTCCATACCATTTCTAGGAAAAGTAGGTTTTTTCCCCATATACTCGTAAAACAAATGGAAAAATTTCAGCGCTTTGAGCACTCCCTAATTATTATTTGATTTCGAATTAAAATATAGGGGGATATTTTTTCGGTATAGAACAATCCCATGGAGGGGGTGGGTGCTGTTGGGTTTGTGAGCGGCATTAAAACTCCGACAAATTTTTTTTTTTTACCACTCTAGCATGCATGTGCATACGTATGATATCACGGAGCACTGCTGGCAAAAAGATATTCGATTAAAGTGACACTGGCGGAAGTTGTTGCAAAAGTGGCGCTGCATTACGTTACATTGTATATTAGGTCGAATAGCTAAGTAAAAGTTTGTTTTTAGTTTCGGTTTTCCAGATTGCACTAGGATCCTTGGATCAAATTTATGCTAAACAAATATTTAAACATTTTCCTAAAGTTTTAGTGGCGGTTCATCAAATTTTGTTGATAAGAATCCAAAGGTTTACATACCGTGTCTGAAAAATGCGTTATTTAATTTAACCGTAAATAGAGTTAATTTTGAAAATGTTAACAGTTTTGCCTATTTTGAAATATGAACTGTAAATTTATAGATGATACAGAATTTGCTTCATTCCTGTTCAAATCGCGATTTGTAAGTAAAATATCTTTTTCTTCGTAATCAGTATGTCAAAACCAACCTATTTCCCAAAAAAAATAAGTACAAATAATTTTTAAACACGCATTTACATTCTTATGGTATACCGTTAGTATGTGTTTGTTTAAATTAAACGGAGTATAAATATTAAAATTTAACGTTGACGGGTTAAATTACAATAATTGTTCTATTTTATGTAATTCTTAAAGTTTTGTGCCAAATTTTTTATTTTATTTTTGTTAGCTCTCAATAATTGTGCACAGTAAAAGTATCCTATAGTGCATGGCCAGCATTACCTCAACCACTGCTAAATACCCAATCGACGTTATTCTGGTGGCACCAATTTATGCGTGTAACCACGATACCAGTGGCATCCAAAATAATGTGGAAAAAAATTTAATTGAATATACATATAACCAACAAATGTATGTGAACAAGGGAATACATGCGTTCACCCGTCACACCATTTACAAAAAAATATATGTATATTGATAAATTTTTAGATTGTGACTGAAAAGAAAATAAATGCGTTGTGAAAATGGTGACAGATAATATATATCGACTTTTTACCACCATATTTGCAGTAGCCATTGCAACAACTTCTAATACTCACACCAATCGATTTCCTTTGTCCCGTTTGCTCTAGCACTCCGCACGGCTAATTCAAGCAATTCAGTGTTGATTTTCAAGTGCTAAATGGCTTAAAGTTTATTCACATATAAAGTCCAATGGTGCCAAGCCGACTGATATCGGTGGCCAAATGTCATCGCCTCCATGGAAAATTGTGGTTCTGTTAATCCTCTGTTGCAATAATGCGTGTCCACGTTACTGTGAGTGAGTAGATCCGTCAATTAGTTTATGGCCTGGGTCTTTTGGGATAGATGTGTATGGATATGCATATGCCAAATATACCATAATGCACCATAAGATATCTTTACAGAAACGCTTTAAAACGCTTTTGCATTGTTGCTACTTCAATTCCTTGTTAACGAGTTTTTTCGCAAATACTAAACTAGCGTAAAACGCTTTTAAGATCAAACAAGCTTTCTAATTTAATGTTTTTGCACAGCAATATGTAAGTTTTTGTTGTGTATGTAGGATGTATGATAATAAAAATAATTGAACTTTGTTGTAAATAAAATTCGTCAATTGAACTAAATTAACTATATGAACTAAAGAACTAGTTCAGTAAGGTGAACGAACCACAACTGAACTCTTCACTTAAAGAATTAAAGTGCCCAACTGTAGTATAGATATTACAAATATCAGAAGAAATAAATTAATGGGGTGCCCGTTTTCTTGGATGGAATTTTTCCCCCATGAAAAAATTGGACCACTTTAGTGTGTATAGGTCTTCAACTAAAAAAGCTGTTCACTATTTTTAAGCGCGTAGCATTGTTAATCGAATTAAGAGAAAAACATAACTTTATCGAAAACATCTGTCTGTCTATGTGAAAGTAAACGGAAAAAACAGGTTATATATAAAAAAATACAAGAACAAGGACGATGAAGCACAAAGATGAGAAAGTTTTGGGGGCTTTCGTGATAACTATTCTACGCAACCTACTTTTATGGCTAAGTTCCCGTGATCGATAGCAAAGAAAATGAAATCAAGAACCGCGCGAGCTCTATAATGATATGGGCAGAAGTAGTCAACCCTTTCGCGGACACGTCGGCATAATCCGACAAAACAAGTCGGTATAAAAACACGTTGGAGGTAGGCCACGGTAGTTTTATTCGTTTAATATGTAGTAAAATATTTTTGTGTCCCAACAGAAACATTCAAATTTAACTTGTTACCCAATTTTAGGTTTTTGTATACTATTTTCTCTAGTTGTAACGGAAATTTAAATATCTAGTCTAGAACTCCAAATATCAATATTGTTCAGGGCTGTAAAAAATTGCAATCAAATTGGATTGCAATCGCATATTTTACGTAATATTGCAATCTATTTTAATTGCAATTAACATTGATTGCTTATATTTTGGTTGCAAAAATTAAAATTTCCAACGATTTAGAAGAAATTGATTGCAATAAGTTTTTGATTGCAATTAATTTTTGATTGCAATCATTAATTGCATAAAAATTTCTAACGGCAATCTGTCTAAATGACATTTATTTTGATGAATAATTGGAAGTACGATGGTGAAGCACACAATCCCTCAGTGGGTTAACGGCATTACACCTAGTAGTAGGTTGTTTTAGGTTGTTTTGATTGTCGTCTTTATTGTTCCGCTAATCGATAGCAGAAGATCGACCTATCTCGGCAGCCAGTTCGAAAACGCCCTATCTCAGAAATTTTTTCAAAACGCTCTACTTCAGAATTTGATCTAAGAACGCCCTATCTCAGAATTCGGTTCAGAAACGCACTGTCTTAACTGCACACATCACATCTTCAATGTATTTTGGTCTGAGATAGATCGTTTTTGAACCGATTTCTAAGACAGGGCGTTTTCAACCAAATTCTGAGATAGAGGGTATTCCAATAAAATTCTGAAATAGGGCGTTCTTCAATCAAATTCTAAAGTAGGGCGCTCTTGAAAAGTTTTCTGAGATAGGTCGTTTTCGAACTGACTGCCGAGATATGTCGATCTTCCACTCAGCCATCGATATGTACTTGCACATTTCTTATGTGGATTAGTAGTGCCATCTACGGAGACAGCCCGGTAGCTTGGATTTTTCTCATCACGCAAGTGTATTTACTTGAAACATTTATACATATTTTTTGCCGTTTTTGAATAAAATGTTTTTCTTCCAACCAAATTATCTTTTGAGAGAAACATACTTACGTAACTGAACTCTTTTCTCAGTGTAAATTACTAAAACAACATGCATGCATGCATTAGCTAGCGGAAGAAGAAGAATAAATGTCAAAAGCCGCCATTTTTTGAAATGGTTAAGCATAAACAAAGGTAAAATGAGTGAAAATCAAAATATTAATGATGTACCAAACTGTGTAAGTGCTTGCGTGTAAAGCACAGAGTTTAAAACTGAACAGAATGTCAAAACGGTGAAACTACTACTCACTTGCAAGTTTTTACTAGTTTTGTGTTCCATAACTTTTTCTGCTAGTTTTCCCTTTTTCGCAATTTCACGTTCTATTTTGCTTTTACGCTCTCAATTTCTTTATTAAAAAAAGCATGAATAAATTACTGCATTTTTGAGATTGCAATTAAAATGTTTGATTGAATCAGTGATTTGATTGCAATCACAATCATTGCAATCAAATGACCTTACAATTAAATTGATTGTAGTTTTTACAATCAGAAAATTGCAATCAATTTTGATTGTAATCCTATTACTAGCACAATCATTGATTGCTAAAAAAATGTATTGCAAATTTTTACAACTCTGGCCATGTAGATACATTTTCATTTGATCAGTCATTATTTTCTTATTTATCTGTCGATTTTCTTCACCAGTAGCTTCGTTTCTTTTTCTAAAGGAACAGGCTTTAACACAGGTGCAAAGTATTTACACAGAACTGAGAATAGACATAGACCGTTTTGCAGTATCACCGACGATATGTGTGCATTAGAGTGGTCCAAAAATGCATGTGAAAAAGAAAATTTGGAATTTCAATACCGCCACCCCCGAGGATTGTTCTATGCCGGAAAAATATACTCCTATTTTTTATTTTGAAATAAAAAAAACTTGGGAGTGCTCACAGCGCTTAAATTTTTCCATGTATTTTATATGGGGGAAAAACAACTTTTCATAGAAATAGTGCAGAATTCTTGAAAATCAATATTTTTAGATCGGAAACCTCTGGTTCTCTTCAGGATACTTCGAGTATTAATATCCAATTATTCCTTTAACCATTTTTTCATAGCAACTATATTTCATAGGTCCGCCAACACCCCCAGAAAATGCAATGAGGGGACCAATAAAAAATCTTTAATATTAAAAAGTGGTTAAATAAATAATTGAGTATTAATACTCGAAGTATCCTGAAGAGAACCAGAGTTTTCCGATCGAAAAATATTGATTTTGAAAAATTCCATACCATTTCTAGGAAAAGTAGGTTTTTTCCCCATATACTCGTAAAACAAATGGAAAAATTTCAGCGCTTTGAGCACTCCCTAATTATTATTTGATTTCGAATTAAAATATAGGGGGATATTTTTTCGGTATAGAACAATCCCATGGAGGGGGTGGGTGCTGTTGGGTTTGTGAGCGGCATTAAAACTCCGACAAATTTTTTTTTTTTACCACTCTAGCATGCATGTGCATACGTATGATATCACGGAGCACTGCTGGCAAAAAGATATTCGATTAAAGTGACACTGGCGGAAGTTGTTGCAAAAGTGGCGCTGCATTACGTTACATTGTATATTAGGTCGAATAGCTAAGTAAAAGTTTGTTTTTAGTTTCGGTTTTCCAGATTGCACTAGGATCCTTGGATCAAATTTATGCTAAACAAATATTTAAACATTTTCCTAAAGTTTTAGTGGCGGTTCATCAAATTTTGTTGATAAGAATCCAAAGGTTTACATACCGTGTCTGAAAAATGCGTTATTTAATTTAACCGTAAATAGAGTTAATTTTGAAAATGTTAACAGTTTTGCCTATTTTGAAATATGAACTGTAAATTTATAGATGATACAGAATTTGCTTCATTCCTGTTCAAATCGCGATTTGTAAGTAAAATATCTTTTTCTTCGTAATCAGTATGTCAAAACCAACCTATTTCCCAAAAAAAATAAGTACAAATAATTTTTAAACACGCATTTACATTCTTATGGTATACCGTTAGTATGTGTTTGTTTAAATTAAACGGAGTATAAATATTAAAATTTAACGTTGACGGGTTAAATTACAATAATTGTTCTATTTTATGTAATTCTTAAAGTTTTGTGCCAAATTTTTTATTTTATTTTTGTTAGCTCTCAATAATTGTGCACAGTAAAAGTATCCTATAGTGCATGGCCAGCATTACCTCAACCACTGCTAAATACCCAATCGACGTTATTCTGGTGGCACCAATTTATGCGTGTAACCACGATACCAGTGGCATCCAAAATAATGTGGAAAAAAATTTAATTGAATATACATATAACCAGACAAATGTATGTGAACAAGGGAATACATGCGTTCACCCGTCACACCATTTACAAAAAAATATATGTATATTGATAAATTTTTAGATTGTGACTGAAAAGAAAATAAATGCGTTGTGAAAATGGTGACAGATAATATATATCGACTTTTTACCACTATATTTGCAGTAGCCATTGCAACAACTTCTAATACTCACACCAATCGATTTCCTTTGTCCCGTTTGCTCTAGCACTCCGCACGGCTAATTCAAGCAATTCAGTGTTGATTTTCAAGTGCTAAATGGCTTAAAGTTTATTCACATATAAAGTCCAATGGTGCCAAGCCGACTGATATCGGTGGCCAAATGTCATCGCCTCCATGGAAAATTGTGGTTCTGTTAATCCTCTGTTGCAATAATGCGTGTCCACGTTACTGTGAGTGAGTAGATCCGTCAATTAGTTTCTGATCATTTATGTATACATTTGTCTATATCTATCTCGATTCGTTTTGCCTGTTACAAACAACCGTTATGTGAACAAAGTTATAATACCCTTGTGCACAAGTGCGCTCGGGTATAAAAATGTGATCTAAAATAAAGCAAATGAAAATAAAATAAAGTAAAATTGAATATGTAAATCAAACCAAAAAAAAAATAAAAAAATATAAAATAAATATCAAAAAAAAAAAATTTTTTTCTTATCGCTCCAAACGAGGATCGAGTCTGGCCCTACAGACTTGCAGCACGCAACTCTCGCCACTCGGCTACCGCGGACACCAAACCCGCTTGCTTTGTTTGCTTACTTGTACAAAAGACAACAGTTTTTACCAGTGTTGTCATCGAAAGTTTCCTTGATCCGAGTTAATTCCCAAAAATATCGTGCATTTATCGGCTGCTTATGCGCATTTGAAAGAGGAAAATGCATGAGTTAATGCAAATAAAGGCTGTTTGTGCAGATAACGTTTCTCTCCCGTATAAGACAAGAGGGCGATCGTATCTTTCCTTATTCTTTCGACGGGGGCTTTAAAAAAAAGAAAGTATAGTTAGTTAGTATTGGAAATTTTGGAAAATTTAGATTTGGCGATATATTATAGCCATGGTAATCAGTTTTAACCCTTCTGGGAAGTCCCTAGTACAGCTGTACCAATTCGGATTTTGAAAACGAATTTTTGATATTATTTATGCATCTACGGGTCTAAAACTTTAACGCATTGCAATAGTTTACTTAAAATATATATTTAATCGACTAAAATTTTACCCTATTAAAAAGCTTTTTTTACTAAACTGGTGAATATCTAAAAACCTGGCGTGGAACTTGTCCCAACCAGACCATATCGTCACTAGACACGAATAAAGGAGTGAGCTTAAAAGTTGACCGCCAAAAAAGATGCAACGTCAGATAAGAAAGATTCTTAACATAGTTGACGACGAAGAAATACGCGTTAAAATATTTGTCGACGAAGAAGGACGCGTAAACTTACTTTGCGGTCAACTCTGTTTACGGGTGTAACAGTATGTAAATTCCCCAAAGGGTTTTTGGAGAATGATGCTGAAGTGACAGTCCCCTGGCCAGGTATAAATCTATGTTTACGCATCTTTCTTCGCCAAAGTGTTTCTTAAGCGCCATTTTTAGTAAAACTCTTTTACGCGTCTTTTTTCGCCATCAAAACACTTTCGCGCCTTTATTCGAGTCTAGTGACGATATCTGGACACTATATAAATTCGAAAATAAAATACCGAAGGTTCCTCAAAAACCTTCTAGGTTCACAAATTCGACTTTGTTTCGAGTTAACCTAGACGAATTTACCAGACCGACGTGAAATCGAATTCGATTCGATGAAAAAATCAAGTCGGAAATGTTTGAGGGGACGGCCGGGCAAGTCCACGCACTATGCGAACGCCGCAAATAACCAAACCTGTCAAGCAAATAATTCAGTAAAACCACTACAAAAACAGGATATCATGGCCCGTAAAAGTGCATGAGTCGAATTATTAAAAAAGTCTTCAGACGTGGGGCTTTCGAAAGCCGTACCGGGAGTTTGTTGACTACAGCTTCGAAACAAATAGGATGAAGAAAAGCGAACACCTTTTAGTGAAGCACACTGATAACATGCAGAAAAAATTTAACAAGCCCATTAATGAGATGTAAAGGATCATCATCTAGCTCTAGGGCTGCTAACCATACTATAATATATAGTATTGTACTTTTTTCCGGTCGGCGTACTATGTACTGTTGGAAAAAAATTTAGTATATATTTCAGTAATTTGCATGGAAAATGTGTATTAAAATGGTGACCTTTATACTGAAATACCAATATTAAATGAAACATTCTTTAAAGTAAAAGGTCATTGCGAGTTTGAAATAAAAAAACGTAACATATTTTTAAAAATAACGAGAAAGAATTAAAAAATTTAGTTAAAATTAATTCATTTCTACTCTCTATTCCAACAACTTCGGCATTCACTGGAAGAACTTATTCCATCACTTAAAAAACGTTTTTACTTTTTTTTTAATAAAATACTATACATATATATTCGAAGTGTACTATATTTTTTCCAATTTTTTTGGAAAAGTACTAAAAATATCTTAGAAAATGTTGGCAACCCTACCTAGCTCCAGTCGTTGGGACACTGCTTGCATTTCTATGAACAAGGAGTGAAACATTGGCGGAAGTTTACCAAGAAACCATTTCGAAAGCCCCGTTTCGTAGCGAGTCTTCGACTTTCCTGGCTCCAAAACAATTTGGCAGTACTCATTTCCTCTAAAGAAGGGATCTCTGGCAGTCGTGATTTGGAACCGCTTTATTACCAATCGAGGACAGTTTTAGAGGATATGGTTTGTCACAAAAGATACCCCAATATTAATTCTCTTAAGACATCTTTGATTCGTGCTGTGCCAATTTTCCAATGAACGAGGCGCGTTCGCCTACTAAAGACAGATCTTGGCGTTTTTTATATGTGTACATATATTTTTTTTAACTCGTCACAAGTTGAAGTACAGTCTAGTTTTTGCAATAAATTGTTTTAAATATTCAACATCACCAGCAAAGGAAGAGCACGTATTTTTGCTGAAATTCCGTACATTTTACGCCACTGTCAGCCTATAGCTTTCTGCATATTCTTATTACCAAATTTTACCGAGTAGGTGTGGACATACTTTTGTTTATGTTACGCTAAGTTGAAAATATTGCCAGATGAGTAATCCTACTGTTGAAAGTTGTAGGTTCGAATGTTAAACAGTTAAATTTTGAAGAGCAAATTTTGCCAAATTGAAGTCGAGTTTGGATTTGTTTTTATTTGGATGTATTTTAGGTATAATTTTACAGTATTTGTTCACCACATATGTAGTTGATTGTTTATGTTACTTAAGGAAGGAACACGGACTGAGTACTTAGAAGCATTTTTGTATCACAATTCGTCGATTAAAAAGTATTTACGAAAAATCTCTCTGTATAGCATTTGCTACTTGCGCCATGACACTTCCCAGTCAGCACTATTCAATCAGATGTTGCAATTTGAAAACTCTGCCGAAAATAATCACCAAACTTAAGGAATTTAAATAAACCTAACGGAGGTTCGACGGAAGCAGAAAATATCACACTCACTAAGTGTCTGTGAAAGAAGGTGGCGGATATGTCTGTCAGGCATCATTCTCCACCTATCTATGTATATTCTTTCTAGATGCTGGCTTGGTATAAAAAATTAGTTACACCATTTCATGTTACATAAAACAAGAATCAGTACAAGTTGATATACGGACGCAACGACAAGGCAAGACAAGTGAAGGCAGCCAGCAGGGCAAATAGCCAGACATATAGTGACGGGTAGACGAAAAGCCAGCTGTGTGGTGGCGTGGGGTAGAACAAATGCCCCTAAATGAGAAATTACTTGACAGCCGCAAAGCAAAGGTTACATAGTAGGAAGTTGTTTGTGTCATTGGAATAGAAGTGTGAAAATGTTGTCGTTTTTTGTTGTTGCTCATTGCTGGCAACCGCACATACAGAAATACCATCGCTATATGAAAGTATAAGGCCATAAACGTACATATATTTACACATATCTGTGTGAATGTATTTACAATTTAAATGCCGCTATAACACAGATGGATATCCATAGATATGCATGAGCCTACACAAATACACTGAAAAATAGTCCAAAAATGACTGTATGTAGTAAATTTTAAAGCCTCCGACACTGAGTGCCATAGAAACTTTCACTTTAAAAGTGCACAAATAAGTATACATATTTACGCACTGACATTTCAAATTTACGTGCATACATGTGGCAGTATTTGTTCTTTCTCGTCGTCTCTACTACATGTAAATATATCTCATACGCTTTATTTTAAATAGGCTACATGGCGTATGAGTAACATTTTGCAAGTTAAATTTTTTCATTCGCAATACAAACTTAAAACGAAAATATCTTGAGAAAATGGCCTGGTATAGAAATACGGCAAACAGATCCACAATCCACGACCCAAAATTAAATTGGCGTGTCTCGGCATTTTTTGTGTTATTTGAGCGTCTCCATAGTGTAATTAGAAGTAGCTTATGTAAATTTATCAGTCGTTGATAAAAAACGATATAAGATCATAGTGAATTGTACGTGGAAACACGTTATGAAAATGCATATATGTAAAACTGTAATGTGAAAAGAATTTTTACCAGTTTTGCTTATTTCTATTTGTTTAATGTTTACGAAAAGACGAATGAGAGAAAAAGAAAGGGCGTCGTGTTTGAGTAGCCGAACTGTGCGGTCGAATAGCAGCAAATGAATTGAAATTAGTTAAAGTATTTTTAGTTTTAATTTATATTTAATTTAATCTTTAAATAAATACTATTAGTGTTAATATTAAAATTAAATCACTCAAGCTATTTTTCTGAAATTAGTTTTATAATAAAGTCGAGTTAATTATATAATACTTAACAATATAAAAAAAATCCAACTTTTTTTCCGACGGTATTATTATCAGCTTCTATTGAAAGCGAATCGTCGAAAATTTTACAAATCAACGGTATTTTGAAAACACTCTAAACTAGAAAATTGTCGTTGGTAAACTTTATTGAATTATTCTGATTTGTATACAAAGTTAAATACTTAGATTTAGATGGTTTTTGTTACGCATAAAATTTTTGTCTCGGGTGTACAACAGGTTCACATAGTTCCAGGAATTTCTTTATTTTATTGAAAAACTGTTTCAAAAAATACAGCTCTGTAAAAAAGGTTTTTTTTTGTTTATATAAATGAAGTTACTGCGAAACCAAAGTATTTCACAGTAAATACAGTTCTATGTCCAAAAAACGATACGGGAGTTAGGTATCGTGCATGATTGTAACGGTTATTTTACCCTCAACTTCGACCGAACCCCTAGAGACCTTGCTTCATTTTCTACCTGCAGACTCATATGGGAACCGACAAACCCCGCTGGAATTATTACCAAATGTTAAAATAATGTCTTAGCTCCAAAATATTATTATATAAGTAAATTGGCGCTTACACAATATGTAAGTCTTTGGAACAAAAGTTTCTTTAAAAAAGGACATTTCCAGCTCATAATGTTATTAAACAAAATGGCGACTTGCTGACAAGACATAGCACACCGACTCATTGTGAGCTCAACAATTGGTCCTTACAGCTCTCCACACAAAGTCGAAGTGAACGTATGAGTAAAGGTTTGCATTCATTGTCTTAACATTATCTATTAAACACTGCCTAGCCAAATGGCTTTCCTTGCTCCCCTTCCGCCAGCTGAGCACTTGTACAACATAAAACATTCCGCTTCCATAAACAAATACTACAAGTCGACGTCGCGTCTATTGCCTGTTTGTACGTCGGCATGGGAGCTCTGCGTCAACTCGTGCCTAGTATGGATTTACTTAGTTAGCCGATACGTAGGTCGTCTGTTTTTCTCTTAATACTTTAGTTCTATAGGAATTCTTTTGTTTCGCGGTTTTCCTAGAGGACATACATATGTATGTATGTGCATGTTAAATTCATTCAAGAATCTCTATTTTATGCTTTCCATTCTTAAGTCCGGTGATAGTTTAATATTTTGTAAGTGTGCCAAATGTATCCTTGCCAGGAAAAGTAAACCAACTCACAATGATTCGTAGTGGCAAGCAGGCGAAAATTTGCATAATTTCTTATTTTACTTTATTTTTATTTTTTGACAACGTCCCTATTCGCTTAATCATTTGGAACATGGAGGCTGTTGCTCGCTGCTTGTTGCGGCTTTGTCGTTGGTTGTGGCTAGTTTCTCTCATTCTCAATTTCAAGCAGCGACCTTAAGCTTTTGTATGGCTTTCGATGAATACATTAAATAATTTGCATAATTGGGTTGGTCGTCATTACCATTCAAAAGCGTTAAAACTGAATGTCGTGGATCACTCTTCCCCATAAGGATTGGCGCTTAATGCATGGCACACTGCTTGTTGCTAGGTGGCACCGATATATTTTTTGGTGTTTTATGGTTTCTCAGTTCACCAAAATCCTTTGCATGATATTTGAGTTTTTACTTATTTCTGTCGCTGACATAAATTTGTGGTAAACGCCTATTGCGCTCATTACGGAAATATGTATATAAATACCTACAGTAACACTTTAAAATCGTCAGGATTTTTAAGTAAGAGATTTTTGATTTAGATAAGGTGCACTCCAATGAACTTGAGACACCTGTTGATCGTTGATATTGAAAGTTTTCCTTTCGTTGACAATGGTTTTTTTATTAAAGGGCCCTTCTCATACAACTTTCCTCGCTTTTCTTGACAGTTCAAACTTTGACAACAAAGCGTGAAACGCAAAAGGTATGCTACAATAAACGCTTTGACTGCTTTTGCGTTCTCCTTTTCCTCCATATTTTTTATCTGTAAAATAGATAGCAATATTATATTGCATTATATATGCATTAATAATAGCAATAAAAATTCCTATTTACCCAATTTTTGTCATTAAATGCAAATGCAAGCGCACGAGAAAAGATACATGTAGACAGCTGATTGCCAAAGCGGGCAAAAGTTGAGAGTTGCCCAAGATTTTGCTTCGTTTTGCTTTGCTTTGCTTCAAACACAGATCTTATATGTCAAAGCAAAGAACTATCAAGCAAAGCGAAGAAAGTTGTATGTGAATCAGCCTTAAGGGTGTCACACAATTCCTTCCATATAAAAAAATTTTCGGGCATACTTTGTATGGTAGGAAATGCGTGACATCGTCAACAAAAAAATAAAGAAAAAGTTGAAGTAATTAGAGCGAGAAGAAAGACTTTGACACTGTCTTATTTGAAAATAAAGCGAGAAAGCTGTTTTACTACTTCACCCATATACATATGTAATACTCCTATATTGGCAGTAAGAGCTAGTATCGTCCAAAAACACTACAGTACAGATATATCAATAAACACGTACGAAAGAAAAGGAACACATACGTTTATAAATAAACATGTACACAACACATATACAACAAGTAAGAAAGTCTAAAGTTAAATACCCGGCGCAAGTATTAAATATACAGATGTTTTTCATCTTTCCGAAAGCTACCGCTACATGGTAAGCCGGGGTGTATCAGTTCTGAGTAAATTAGCGTCCTTAAATTTCGAAATATTGATGTTTAAAGCATTTCTGAAATTTACCGTTATATGAAAAGCGGCCGTAATTTTAGTCTGATTTCAATAATTTTCAACGTTTTGCTTTGTGGATGTGGCAAGCACAATAACCATACCGAGTTTTGTACAAATTGGATGAACGGTTACCAAGATACATATGCTTGAAATACAATACCGGCGAACGGAAAACTTCGCCGAATTGGGCGATGCTGTCGTTCACCGTTCGCCCAGCTATTTCGCCTACTTAAACAGAATTAGAGCGGTAGCGAAAACAGCTGATCCCATTTGGTCGCCTTTATAATTTGGGTGACCATATTTAGAAAAAACTAAACCATATTTAGAAATGAGGAAATGATAACAAATATAAATGTAAAACAAAGAAAGATTATTATAAATAATTTGTTTCAAGCCAGATTTAACGAATCCACAACTATATTTTTCAAACAACAAAAAAAA
>NW_016161538.1:16880-28067 GCF_001687245.7 Rhagoletis zephyria
TAACCATAAGTGGGCGTGGCTACGCCCATTTTCCAAAAGTTTATAATATTCTTATTTTTCGTCTAAAACTTATTGTAAATATCAATTATGAAAAGTTTCTGGAATTGGGCGAAATCGGACTGTAACGGTAATTTCCAGAAATACGAAAACTGCGATATTTTAGTAACTAATGAAGATAATTCACTCAAAATTGATATTTGTAATACCTTTTAGACAAAAAATAAGAATATTATAAATTTTTGGAAAATGGGCGTAGCCACGCCCACTTATGGTTACATGTGTATATCTTGGTAACCGCTGCACCAATNACAGCATAAAAAATCGCCGAAACTTTTTAAAATCGGACAATAACCACGCCCACATCCCATATAACGGTAATTTAGAGAAATACAAAATCTTCGATAAATCAGCAAATATTGAAGCTCATTTATTCAAAATTGATGCTTGTAACAATTCTATACCAATAAAAACGTTTATGGTAAAATTTTGGAAAATGGGCGTGGCACCGCCCACTTATGATCACATATATGTATCTCGGTAACCGTTCTAGCAATTTGTACCAAACTCGGTGTGGTTATTGTGCTTGCCACATAAAAGCAAAACGTTGAAAATTATTGAAATCGGACTAAAATAACGGCCGCTTCTCATATAACGGTAAATTTCAGAAATGCTTCAATATTTCGAAATTGAAGGACGCTAATTTACTCAAAATTGATACACCCCGGCTTACCATCTAGCGGAAGGTTTCGGAAAGGTGCAAAAACATATATTTAATACTTGCGCCGGGTATTTAATGTTCGGCTCCGCCCAAACTTAGACTTTCTTACTTGTTTAACATTTTTTTTAATCTTTTGAGAGTTGAGCGCATCTTGTGTCTGTGGAACTTTTTTTATACAGGTAATTTTTCAGCAAAAACACAACCGACTTCAATTCTTTTATACAAATTTAGGAGCAGCGTTAATTGTTTCATGGTCCAATGATCGGATCTAAACCAAGTTACGGGACGACCCTTGAGGTATCACCTTTCCTTAAAAAAGAAGAATTATGGAAATGGGTGATTTTAGCACGAGAAATCCAAAAATGATGTCCATTTCGATCTGTGACAGTAACTTTTTCCTACAGGGGTGAAAAACCAAGACCGTCGGAGACGGGCTCGCCGATATACTTCGACGTATTTTCAGCTTTCTCTTACACAATGTTGACCTACGAACCGGCAATCCCGTCTGTAGACGGTCTGTGTTCGAAAGCAATTTTCTCCATTTCGAATGGTGACATAACTATAAAACTTATATCAAAATACGGTGCTTTTAACTACGAAATCCACCGAATTTTTTTATATCAAAAAATTTTTCAAAAGAAAAAAATTCTTTAATTACGAAATTACTAAATAGCAAGAAATAATTAATTTTAGCCGTGTCCTTCACAATCTGTAATTCAACTACCGGTCAAAATAAAACGAATTGACATAACGGATTCAAATTTACTTCGCCGTAAGGGTACGATTTTTGTCTAAAGATCGTGCCTTACGAATATAGAAAAAAATTGTTATAGGGGCACTAAAAAGGTGTTTAGCTAACGACCGTCTGGAGTTATGCGGTTTCATACACAAAAAAGGAAAAAAATATTTCAAAGAACTGATGACCTCCCCCTTTTTTGAAGTCGGTTAAAAATGTTTGAGTTCTTTGTTAATTTTATGTAAATAAAGTGCAATTTATGAAACTTTAAAAAGTTTATTTATTTATTACATAAGTACTGTACATAAAAGTTGCATAAATTATTTTAAAGAGCCATATTGTCTTATGCGAATTTTCAATATTTTCTGTTATATATATTTGGAAGTATTAAACCCTCCCCAAAATATATTCTGCATACAAGCACTCTCTTGGTAAGGCCTAAAATAAACGAAGTAAATCTCCATCGTTTTCACTTATAGCAGAAGCTCGTTGAGGTCTATGTAGGTATATGTAACGATACTATACTAAGCAGATTAACCACAGCACAAGTAACGCGATGCCATGGCAATCAGCCTTTGCTGCAGCTCTGTTCACCAGCTTATTCACCAGCTTGTTCCACATTTAACCATGGTTACCATGTAAATAATAAATACATATGCATGTTCGTATGTATCAAGGACAACCATTTGTGCTTACTACTTGTAGTTACTATCTTCTCAGATACTTTGAACTCAAACCTTGTGTGAAGTGTCTGAGCATGTATGTACGCATGTTTTCAATTAAAAGTGTTCTTAAGAAAGTAAGTGGGCAGACTACTCCCAGCAATTAAGATGTTAATTACAAATGTGTGTAAGGATTATGTCGAAAAAGACTTTTAGTTTTGTTACTTGTCGGCTTTCGCTTGTTGGTTTGTTAGTTTCTGCAGCCAAATTCCGTCGGTTAGATAAAATAAGATGAAAGCCTGTGAGTGCGTTAAATATCCTTGTAATACGAATACATTATAACTTTTGAAAGGAAATTCATGCTGGTATGTTCTCTCGTCGGATGTCATAAATGCTTTATTCATGTTTCCAATTGTCCACTAAACGAACTCTTCGAATCATCGAAGTTCTTAGTTATCGAAATTTATCGAGTTGTCCATGCTTATTGAGTTATCGAACTATTCAAATTGATTATTGTTTATTGAGTTTTCGAAATATATAGACACAGAAACTTAGTTGTCGAAATTTACGAATAAGTAGTTATGGAGCTATAGATATTTATGGGATTATCGAAATTTGCCAAGTTAATGAAATTTATCAAGTTATCTATACTTATTGATTTAATGAAATTTGTCCATTTTTCGAATTGAATTTTTTGAAATTTTCAAAATCGATCGAATTATCGAAATTTCAAGAGAATATAAGTTCATCGAGTTATCACTGCTTATCGAATTTTATCGTCTTGCCAGAGTGCAACGAGTTATAGAAATTTGTCGACAGCTTTTGAAAAATATGGCGCTACCAAATTAGCGGAGTTATGAAAATTGATATAGGTATACAATGATTATCGAGTTATCGACCCTAGGAAGGCAAAGTTATCGAATATGATCGAATTTATTCAAATTATGGATTTCTTTTGAGTTATCGTTAGACAATCTTATAAAAACCAAAAGATTTTTTTTTTGTTTTATTAAAAAGATTTTCCCTCTGGAAGCAAGAGGAATATCTTCTTAGCAAAACACCGTAGAGATATCTTATTAGCTTAGTTCCATTTCATTATGTGCTTTTTTCTCTGTGTACCTACCACCTGAGTAGGGTTGCCAGACGTACTGCTTTTGGGAGTAAACGTACTCCTTTTTATTACAATTTACTACCTTGTACTCCCAAAAAAAAATAACTGGAAATGTACTCCTTTATTAGTTTTGTACTTCTTTTGTACTCCTTTTTCCAGCTATTAATATTTTATACAGGCAGTAAAATAATAACTGTTGCACAGTTTTTTTTTGAAAAATAAAAGGAATTTTTATAGATTTTGCGAAAAAGGAGTTTATTGTTAATGCTCCACTTAAACTTTATCAATTCGTTTTTAAATTTTAACCTGCATTTGGGTTTACCGGCGCTAAACACTTTTAGAGAAAAGCGCAAGTAAAAAAAGTAGTTTATTGTTAATTTTCTACATTTTACTTAGATTTTATTAATTAGTTTTTAAATGTTTACCTTCATTTGGGTTTACAAACGGGTTTGGGAGAAAAGCGCAAGCGGCACGCAAGTCTTCGTCGGTTACTTTATTACATATCTTGTGTAACCATAAGCTAATTTTCCCAATTTGGGTCCATTAGACAAAAGACGGAGTTTTTGTCCAACATGAGACATCATACTCAGCAATCGAAAAGACTCTCTTCTTTTGTCAAAAGTGTTTAACATTTCATGTGGCACCTCTTCTGTTAGCAAGGGTATATAAAATGTTCCGTGCAAATGAATATTCAGCATTTTTCAAGCGAAAAACGCAAGTGAAAATTGTGACTTTTGGCCATTTTTCTAATCAATCCCTAGGGAACCATAGGGGCCGAGGTGGTCGGAAGTAATATTTTTGTCAATGGCGGTGCATGCCCTCTCCAAAAAGGTCGCTTGGAGGTCCCACGCCTACTTCCCCATCGATCACCATCTCTTTAACGACCGCCCTTACTGGAAAGCCAAATCATTTAGTTATTTACNAAGCCATTCAGCGATCCTTTCTGACATTTGTTTGTTTTTACCTAATTAATGGTAATTTGTAATAATAAATTGCACAAAAAATTAAAAAAAAAATGTACTCCTTTCTTATGCCATGTACTGCTTTTTTCCTATCGAAAATATAAATGTACTCCTTTCTCCGTTTCAAAATATGGCAACCCTACACCTGAGCCAAGACCGCACCAAAACAAAATGGCAGGGCAAGCGACAAAACCCTGTTTTGTCTTGGTGTGGAGGCAAACAAGAAAAGAATTGGGAGGATGTAGCACACTCAGTTGCCGCTTAGAAATTTCGCCCGGAAGTACACGCATGGGTTTTACACCAAGTTACGCTGAAACGTGCAACAATAGTGGTCACTACTTCACACCTATAAAGTCGCTGCCGGCTAGGTAAATAGTCACAAATGCTAGCCAACTTTTAGTTTTGCATGCACGATGAGAAAAAGCTGGAAGAAAACACCGGACTAGTTTTAGCTGCAACTGAAAATATTTGTATATACATATGTATGTATATGCAACTTGAAGGTTTTACAGTAGATTTGCATAATCAGAAACTCAGCATAATGTTATTGTAAACATACCGTACCATCAGTTTGCACCAGCGCCATCACTGTATGGTATGTTGCGTTTTTCTTATTCATAGTTCACCACACTTATGAACAGCAATAATCCTGTCTGCCCAGCTTACTGGACTGCAGCTTTCAACTTTTGTATCACAAAAGAAAAAGAGTGAAGGCGTGAGGAGCTGGTTTCCTAATTTTGGCAGACCAGTGTCTTTCTGCAAGTTAGCTGCTTAAAGATGCGGATGCCATTTTTAGTTAAGACTTATGGCATTACGCACTCAAACTTCCTGCCACTGGCTCACTCAGCTTTGCACACTAACCGCTTTCCGATTTCCAGTTCCCACTTTGCGTTTTCGGTTTGTTGCATTTCTGTTGTAGCGTAATTTATCGCACACAGCTATGTTTTTTTGCTGGACGCAATTCCTATTTTTTTTTAGTACGTCGTTACTCGCGGGGTGTTACAGACCTCCACGCTAAATTAGAATATTTCTTAAAAAAGTTATTCACCTAGGAATTGGTTACATAAAGGCTTAAATAAGCAATTTACATTGGTTTCTCAGTTTAATATAAATTTTTTATGTGCTAGTTTTATATATATGTTAATTTGATGAATGTCACATTTTATGCCAAAAGTTACTTTTTTTGATGGAATTTTTAATATTTCTAACCACACGTAATTTAAGTAAAAAGGGTAATTATTTCCAAATTACAGCAAACTCTTCATATATTGGACATGTGAAGTTTGTACATATTACTTATATCGCCAAATATTCATAATTTACTTAACTTTTAAATGAAATTAACACCCATTTAGCATACATATTTAGTATATATTTAGCCGATCTACTTGCACTTCTTAATGCATTCCTTAATACAAAAATAAAAAAACGACTTCTTTCGAAACATGTATTCACCGACACTTGAAAATATTTGTGAACTTTTTCGAACTCGGTTATACGCGGTTACGCATACAACCCAAGCCAATATTGAAGCAATTGTTTTTCTAAACCGAATGAGCGGAAACAATCGGTTTATTTTTAGTAGTATGCATATGGAGTCAATCACGTGTTCCGTTGTAGAAAAATTTAGTGGCACTCCATCAAAAATTTATATGTTACCTGAGGAGATCCGAGGGCCTTGATAGTCGCCTGGCTGTAAGTTAAAGTCGCGATGTTCTGATTCCAGCAGTTTCGCTTGATACTAAGTCCGCGCATCTTTTTATGGCGTATGTTTCAGCATGAAAAATCGGCCTATATTTTCCTACCTATTCCGAATATATTAATCTCGGTCCAACTACACCAAATCCGCTAACATCCTCAGTGAAAAATTCATCAGTGTACCATGTTGTAATTTTTTGGTTCATCCGATATGTCTCGGATGTGCGTGCCCAGCTCTTCTTATTACTCAAATCAGTTTTGAAGCTCTTTGTAAAGCTGAAATTATGTATGCATAACATCCCTCGGTATTCCAATTTCAGGGCACTTCTTCGTCAGAATATCCAACTTTCTATGACTAAGAAATCCTTCTGCCCCAATATTGATACCAGTCATCCTTAGAGCTTTTCTCGTCCGTATGAGAGTATGAAAAGGGGTAAGGTCTAAAAGAACTTCCAAGGATGCGGTTGGGCAAGTTCTCATGGCTCCAGTTATGCATACACATGCCAGCCTTTGTATTTTGGAAAGCGCTTTGATTATATCTTTGTTGAGCATCCCTAGCTCTTTCCTACCATGGGCCTTGCCTAGTTTCGCTATTTACGATCCCGGGATTTTGGGGATGTCGTTATCACAATCCCGGAATCCAGAGATTAGTCCCGGGCTTTAGATATTCATTACTTTTCAACAACTTAAATCGAAAAAATTGCTTCAATATTGTTGGAGAAGCTCTCCTACCATAAAATAAAAAATAAATAAAGGGGGTTGAAACCTAATTTTTAGTTAAAGTGTGGTTTTTTAAATTTTTCCCTGACATCAGAATCCATTTTAAAAAACTTTGTAATTTCAAAAACATGATTAATTCCAAAAATTATTATAAAAATTCACTGCAATGTAGAATAAAAATATGGGTACCAAATGATGATTTAAAAAAATTAAAATTTTATGGATTCATAAGGATGAATGGGTAATTTTTTAAGCTGATAAAGTTAGAGGGACGAAATTCGACGATGTTATCGTTATATTTTAAAAAACAAATATTGCGAAATTTCAAGTATACAATTTTAAAAGGACATTTTCAATTCTTCGAGTCCCCATCCACCAAAAAATTTGATCTGATTAAACTCTACAGAATTTCCTCTTTAATGTGATACCTATACTTCTACTCTAAGCGCATTTCTCTGAATTTTTTAAATCATTTTCGAATTACTATATTTGCCCCGTGGTTTCGCGAATATATAGAATTCTGGGTGTAAAATTTCCTATCGCGTATCCTAATCGTGCATCGAAATACATAAAATCTAACTGAAAATTTTATAAAGGCCTTTAGGCGATCTAAATCTCGAAGATTTTAAGTTTACTTACACATGTATAAATAATATTCATTTACGCAGGATGTAGTATCAAACTGACACCGTAATAATTGAAAATGCAAGGTTATTACGCTCCATTTTAGTTAGGTGCCACAATCGACAAATTCCCTTGCAAACTAAATTGATTCATTTTCAAAGGCTCCAATTTATTTACTGAGTGGTCGCTGCTGGCTAAACTCATCACAAAGTATGGCAGCTATCAGCATTTATCAATTGAAGAGCAATCACTTACTAGATTGGACGTATTTGTCTGTATTTGTTGCTACACCTTGAACGCATATGAACAACAAAGGCATCCTGAAGCACAGTCATTTCACCTTTAATTTTTTTTTGTGCTTCTTTGCAACTACTGTAAACTCGTCACTAGTGGCAAATTAAAGCACGACCGCAAAAAAACAAAAATACGGACGCAACATTTTAACAAGTATTAGCAATTTTTCTATTGTTTATTTAATGTTTAGATATAAAAATGGCATGCAAAAATACTACCGAAAAAAATCTTTCCCAAACAGGATCTGTGTAAGTATACCCATATGATGATAAGAATTAACTGCTCATATTTAATCATGCGCATATTTAATACATTTTATGTGTAAAACTTGTTAAGAATTCAATAAATAAGTTTTAACATCAAACAGCATGTAAGTCCAAATATTAAGCTTTGCAAAAAAATTAGGAAAATTACATAAATTTCAAAAAAAAAATTGCATAAAAATCTCAAACTTTTAACCCGTATCTAGTAACGTGAAAAAATGTTATACAAACAGTGATGTGGAGTCTGGCAGACTCCCTTCATGATTGCTTTTATTGTTATTGAAATCGATTAAATAAAAATCGTATTTACCTTAATTACCCCAAAAAAAACAACTTCACTTAATAACTGTGAGAACTAGAGATTTTTTATTTCTCAGTTCAGTTTCTAAGTGCAAAGAGAGCCGTGAGAGAATCATGCTGCCACTTAATTTTTTAATAAAATTGCTCTAAATACGCCATACAAATATGAATTTTTATATAATTGCAATTCATCTGGCAATCGAAAAACAAACTTTTAAATACAGACAGAAATTAAAATAAAAAATTTGAACGCGTTAATACATTGGCCCGTAGTTGTAGGCAAAACAAAGTCGACTCCAAAGTTATAGGTCAAAAAGCTGCTTTTAACTTTAGAGTCGACTTTATTTTGACTGCAGCTACGGGCCATTAATTTTAATTATAGTTTTGTTTCCATTTTTAAACCAAACAAATGAAACGTTCACAATTTCAATACAATACGTTTACAATATTTAAAAATGCAATGTAATGTAACAGTATGGGTATCAAATTAAAAAGAAAATTCTGTAGAATTAAAACGGAATACATTTTTTTTTGTGCGTAACGATAGATATTTAAAAAGTCCTTTTAAAATTTTTTCCTCGAAATTTCGCAATATTTATTTTTGAAAAAAATATATTTTATGGACAAATATAAACTCGGTAACATCCTCGAATAAAGTTCTTCTAACCTTATTAGCTTGAAAAAACAAAATTGATTTAAAGCACATTTTCGATACCTATTCGTCCTTGTGAACCCAAAATATTTGCCTTTTGTCAATTCTACAGAATTTTCTCTTTCATTTGGTAGATATATATTTGTTCTGCATTGCACTGAATTTTTTTTAATAATTTTTGGAATTAATCAAATCTTTGAACGTATAAAGTCCCTTAAATAACTAATAACTAAAACCGCAGTGTTACTATTTTTGGCCCTTCATTTCGTGATTATATTAGGGGTATTCTCCAAATCTTGCAAAGCCATTGCACCTAGCACGGATTGCATAACTTGCAAACCCACAACAACAAAATACATGGGAAACAACATTTCCTATCGCTGCAAAATATGCAACGTCGAAACCCATATATATATATTGCAAAATAGCATAGCAAGATAAATGCGACCCTGTGCTAGTTGTTGTTTTGTTGTGGGAATTGCTACATACTTCTCTTATTCTTCTCATCTCCCTCACCTCATTTTTTTTTGTCAAGAATGATAGAATACAAGATTGCGCCGATCAGAGGGGATTTTTGAGAATAACTTTTATGTGACGACAACGGGAGAGGAATAGCGGTCCGAGATCGGCGCAACCTTTGTATTCTCTCAATCGTGATTTTTTTGCCGTCTCTTGTTATTGTGTTTGATACATAATTTCGCTGCTTGCTACCCATGCATGCTACCACTTTGCAATGGGGTGCTCTCGTACTCTCCGAAATTTGGAATAGTATTTTTGCATTTCGTGCAATCGGTGCATCGTGCAAGACTTCGAGAACACCCCTATTGATTGCTTCGTGTGTCTAGAAATTTTCTCATACGGTGTAATTAATTGCATGTAAATGCGCATTTAAAAAGTTTTACAAAAATTATAACAGTGCAAGCTGCTTGAAACTTGCACTTCATCCCACTATAGCCCATTGAGGCTATAAAACTGTATACCTAAAACTTTTCTAAGAATTCTGAATAAATAGTTCGAAGTTTTGGTGAATATTTTTTGCAAAAACTCTTTGGGGAATTTACATACTGTTACACCCGCAAACATAGTTGACCGCGAACGCATATTTCTTCACGGTCAACTATGTTGAGTCTTCCTTCGCTAAAGTTGTTTTATGCTTCTTTTTCGCGGTCAACTTTTGAGCTCGCACCTTTATTCGTGTATTGCTCTTTTACTGAACAGTTCATTGAGGCTACCTAGTATTATAGAAAAAAAACTTAAAAGGCGTGCCTCGGGCTGTTATCATTTCGATGCTAATAAAGCATTTCAAGCTGTACCAAGTTTTTTTTTATTTTATTTTTTTGAAATGTGAGTTAGGCTACTATTGCAACAAACATGAAATTATGTTAAGTGCGAAAACTTGGTGGTGATACTGAAAGCTACAAACTGAATTACATACAGCCGTGCCAATGATGCGTAAAAACTTGGCAGCGAACTCGACATACGCTGTAATAAAACATCAATCGAATTAAATTTTGTTGAAGATTCTTTTGCGGTTATTAACTGGAATTGTTGAAGTTTTGATATCTTTATATGCAGCTCTGTTACGACTGGCAAAAGACATTCTAATTCAATCCAATTGATAGGATATAAAACATTTTTACATGAGTATACGTGCTTAGCTATAGCATATATATGTGAGTTCAGCATCTGTATTCACATGCCATATTGTATTCACGGCACGCGAGCTGACCATGAATTAAATTACGGCATGCATACAATCAGCTAAAGTGCGATGAAAGGCAAGAGCATGCCACTTTTTTAAATATTAAATATTTTATAGCGCTATTTTATAGTAACAAAAAAGCTATGGTGCTGTAAAGGGATTTTAAAAATAGAACTTTATGAGTTTTTCATTGCGCAAAGAAAAGCACTAAAAAATGACTTGGAAGCTAAGTGGTTTAATCACTGCATTAAAATTGGTTTAGGTTTAGTTTTTTATTAAGAGAAGTAAACTAACATTTTACTGTGCTTATTTTTTAAAGAAATTCTTTTTATTATTATTAATAAGCGCCGGTTTCTTAGTAGACGGCTAGACTTCGTTTAACCCTAGAACACACACCCAGAAAATACCACGTAAACACACACCCGGGATACGTTTGTACCCGGGACCTTATTTTGCGGTTTTTTTAATGCTTATTCAACCGATTTCTATGATTTTTTTTTTGAAATGTATATTTTAATATATAACAAGTATTTTGTCTTTTGTTTCATTCGAATATTCCTACTGGTTCCAGCGATATGGGCAAATAAAGTCAGGACATGCAACAGTGGATTTTTGTTTTTGTTGTTGTCCTGATAAATGCAAAACAAAATAATATAATTTATAACAATATACTTGTAGAGTAACAACGAATACATATTTTGGTTTTTATTTCATTGAAATATTCTACCTGGTTCAAAAGATATGT